>NW_027315407.1:0-31340 GCF_023375885.2 Dermacentor andersoni | reverse complement strand
TTTCTGCAAAACCACAAGAAGTGCATGCAAATGGTTCTTTTGGCAGAACGCGCACGTGAATTTCTACCAAACGACGTGCTAAGCATGCCGATGCTGCTCTTTTTAGCACCCGCGCACGGATTTGTGCGAAAACCCGTTTTATGCATGCACATGAATCTTTTGGTAGACGCGGATGAAGTTTTCTGCAAAACCACAAGATGTGCATGTAAATGGTGCTTTTGGCAGAACGCGCACGTGGATTTCTACCAAACGACGTGCTAAGCATGCCGATGCTGCTCTTTTTAGCACCCGCGCACGGATATGTGCGAAAACGTGTTTTCAGCATGCACATGCATCTTTTGGTAAACGCGGATGAAGTTTTCTGCAAAACCACAAGATGTGCATGCAAATGGTGCTTTTGGCAGAACGCGCACGTGGATTTCTACCAAACGACGTGCTAAGCATGCCGATGCTGCTCTTTTTAGCACCCGCGCACGGATTTGTGCGAAAACGCGTTTTAAGCATGCACACGCATCTTTTGGTAGACGCGGATGAAGTTTTCTGCAAAACCACAAGATGTGCATGCAAATGGTGCTTTTGGCAGAACGCGCACGTGGATTTCTACCAAACGACGTGCTAAGCATGCCGATGCTGCTCTTTTTAGCACCCTCGCACGGATTTGTGCGAAAACGCGTTTTAAGCATGCACATGCATCTTTTGGTAGACGCGGATGAAGTTTTCTGCAAAACCACAAGATGTGCATGCAAATGGTGCTTTTGGCAGAACGCGCACGTGAATTTCTACCAAACGACGTGCTAAGCATGCCGATGCTGCTCTTTTTAGCACCCGCGCACGGATTTGTGCGAAAACGCGTTTTAAGCATGCACATGTATCTTTTGGTAGACGCGGATGAAGTTTTCTGCAAAACCACAAGATGTGCATGCAAATGGTGCTTTTGGCAGAACGCGCACGTGGATTTCCACCAAACGACATGCTAAGCATGCCGATGCTGCTCTTTTTAGCACCCGCACACGGATTTGTGCGAAAACGCGTTTTAAGCATGCACATGCATCTTTTGGTAGAGACGGATGAAGTTTTCTGCAAAACCACAAGATGTGCATGCAAATGGTGCTTTTGGCAGAACGCGCACGTGGATATCTACCAAACGACGTGCTAGGCATGCCGATGCTGCTCTTTTTAGCACCCGCGCACGGATTTGTGCGAAAACGCGTTTTAAGCATGCACATGCATCTTTTGGTAGACGCGGATGAAGTTTCTGCAAAACCACAAGAAGTGCATGCAAATGGTTCTTTTGGCAGAACGCGCACGTGAATTTCTACCAAACGACGTGCTAAGCATGCCGATGCTGCTCTTTTAGCACCCGCGCACGGATTTGTGCGAAAACCCGTTTTATGCATGCACATGAATCTTTTGGTAGACGCGGATGAAGTTTTCTGCAAAACCACAAGATGTGCATGTAAATGGTGCTTTTGGCAGAACGCGCACGTGGATTTCTACCAAACGACGTGCTAAGCATGCCGATGCTGCTCTTTTTAGCACCCGCGCACGGATATGTGCGAAAACGTGTTTCAGCATGCACATGCATCTTTTGGTAAACGCGGATGAAGTTTTCTGCAAAACCACAAGATGTGCATGCAAATGGTGCTTTTGGCAGAACGCGCACGTGGATTTCTACCAAACGACGTGCTAAGCATGCCGATGCTGCTCTTTTTAGCACCCGCGCACGGATTTGTGCGAAAACGCGTTTTAAGCATGCACACGCATCTTTTGGTAGACGCGGATGAAGTTTTCTGCAAAACCACAAGATGTGCATGCAAATGGTGCTTTTGGCAGAACGCGCACGTGGATTTCTACCAAACGACGTGCTAAGCATGCCGATGCTGCTCTTTTTAGCACCCTCGCACGGATTTGTGCGAAAACGCGTTTTAAGCATGCACATGCATCTTTTGGTAGACGCGGATGAAGTTTTCTGCAAAACCACAAGATGTGCATGCAAATGGTGCTTTTGGCAGAACGCGCACGTGAATTTCTACCAAACGACGTGCTAAGCATGCCGATGCTGCTCTTTTTAGCACCCGCGCACGATTTGTGCGAAAACGCGTTTTAAGCATGCACATGTATCTTTTGGTAGACGCGGATGAAGTTTTCTGCAAAACCACAAGATGTGCATGCAAATGGTGCTTTTGCAGAACGCGCACGTGGATTTCCACCAAACGACATGCTAAGCATGCCGATGCTGCTCTTTTTAGCACCCGCACACGGATTTGTGCGAAAACGCGTTTTAAGCATGCACATGCATCTTTTGGTAGAGACGGATGAAGTTTTCTGCAAAACCACAAGATGTGCATGCAAATGGTGCTTTTGGCAGAACGCGCACGTGGATATCTACCAAACGACGTGCTAGGCATGCCGATGCTGCTCTTTTTAGCACCCGCGCACGGATTTGTGCGAAAACGCGTTTTAAGCATGCACATGCATCTTTTGGTAGACGCGGATGAAGTTTTCTGCAAAACACAAGATGTGCATGAAAATGGTGCTTTTGGCAGAACGCGCACGTGGATGTCTACCAAACGACGTGCTAAGCATGCGATGCTGCTCTTTTTAGCACCCGCGCACGGATTTGTGCGAAAACGCGTTTTAGGCATGCACATGCATCTTTTGGTAGACACGGATGAAGTTTTCTGCAAAACCACAAGATGTGCATGCAAATGGTGCTTTTGGCAGAACGCGCACGTGGATTTCTACCAAACGACGTGCTAGCATGCCGATGCTGCTCTTTTTAGCACCCGCGCACGGATTTGTGCGGAAAACGCGTTTTAAGCATGCACACGCATCTTTTGGTAGACGCGGATGAAGTTTTCTGCAAAACCACAAGATGTGCATGCAAATGGTGCTTTTGGCAGAACGCGCACGTGGATTTCTACCAAACGACGTGCTAAGCATGCCGATGCTGCTCTTTTTAGCCACCCTCGCACGGATTTGTGCGAAAACGCGTTTTTAAGCATGCACATGCATCTTTTGGTAGACGCGGATGAAGTTTTTCTGCAAAACCACAAGATGTGCATGCAAATGGTGCTTTTGGCAGAACGCGCACGTGGATTTCTACCAAACGACGTTCTAAGCATGCCGATGCTGCTCTTTTTAGCACCCCGCGCACGGTATGTGCGAAAACGCGTTTTCAGCATGCACATGCATCTTTTGGTAAACGCGGATGAAGTTTTCTGCAAAACCACAAAATGTGCATGCAAATGGTGCTTTTGGCAGAACGCGCACGTGGATTTCTACCCAAACGACGTGCTAAGCATGCCGATGCTGCTATTTTTAGCACCCGCGCACGGATTTGTGCGAAAACGCGTTTTTTAAGCATGCACATGCATATTTTGGTAGACGCGGATGAAGTTTTCTGCAAAACCACAAGATGTGCATGCAAATGGTGCTTTTGGCAGAACGCGCACGTGGATTTCTACCAAACGACGTGCTAAGCATGCCGATGCTGCTCTTTTTAGCACCCGCGCACGGAATTATGCGAAAAACGCGTTTTAAGCATGCACATGCATATTTTGGTAGACGCGAATGAAGTTTTCTGCAAAACCACAAGATGTGCATGCAAATGGTGCTTTTGGCAGAACGCGCACGTGGATTTCTACCAAACGACGTGCTAAGCATGCCGATGCTGCTCTTTTTAGCACCCCGCGCATGGATTTGTGCGAAAACGCGTTTTAAGCATGCACATGCATCTTTTGGTAGACGCGGATGAAGTTTTCTGCAAAACCACAAGATGTGCATGCAAATGGTGCTTTTGGCAGAACGCGCACGTGGATTTCTACCAAACGACGTGCTAAGCATGCCGATGCTGCTCTTTTTTAGCACCCCGCGCACGGATTTGTGCGAAAACCGCGTTTTAAGCATGCACATGCATCTTTTGTTAGACGCGGATGAAGTTTTCTGCAAAACCACAATATGTGCATGCAAATGGTGCTTTTGGCAGAACGCGCACGTGGATTTCTACCAAACGACGTGCTAAGCATGCCGATGCTGCTCTTTTTATCACCCGCGCACGGATTTGTGCGAAAACGTGTTTTATGCAATGCACATGCATCTTTTGGTAGACGCGGATGAAGTTTTCTGCAAAACCACAAGATGTGCATGCAAATGGTGCTTTTGGCAGAACGCGCACGTGGATTTCTACCAAACGACGTGCTAAGCATGCCGATGCTGCTCTTTTTAGCACCCGCGCACGGATTTGTGCGAAAAACGCGTTTTAAGCATGCACATGCATCTTTTGGTAGACGCGGATGAAGTTTTCTGCAAAACCACAAGATGTGCATGCAAATGGTGCTTTTGGCAGAACGCGGACGTGGATTTCTACCAAACGACGTGCTAAGCATGCCGATGCTGCTCTTTTTAGCACCCGCACACGGATTTGTGCGAAAACGCGTTTTAAGCATGCACATGCATCTTTTGGTAGAGACGGATGAAGTTTTCTGCAAAACCACAAGATGTGCATGCAAATGGTGCTTTTGGCAGAACGCGCACGTGGATATCTACCAAACGAGCGTGCTAGGCATGCCGATGCTGCTCTTTTTTAGCACCCCGCGCACGGATTTGTGCGAAAACGCGTTTTTAAGCATGCACATGCATCTTTTGGTAGACGCGGATGAAGTTTTCTGCAAAACCACAAGATGTGCATGAAAATGGTGCTTTTGGCAGAACGCGCACGTGGATTCTACCAAACGACGTGCTAAGCATGCCGATGCTGCTCTTTTTAGCACCCGCGCACGGATTTGTGCGAAAACGCGTTTTAGGCATGCACATGCATCTTTTGGTAGACACGGATGAAGTTTTCTGCAAAACCACAAGATGTGCATGCAAATGGTGCTTTTGGCAGAACGCGCACGTGGATTTCTACCAAACGACGTGCTAAGCATGCCGATGCTGCTCTTTTTAGCACCCCGCGCACGGATTTGTGCGAAAACGCGTTTTAAGCATGCACATGCATCTTTTGGTAGACGCGGATGAAGTTTTCTGCAAAACCACAAGATGTGCATGCAAATGGTGCTTTTGGCAGAACGCGCACGTGAATTTCTACCAAACGACGTGCTAAGCATGCCGATGCTGCTCTTTTTAGCACCCCCGCGCACGGATTTTTGCGAAAACGCGTTTTAAGCATGCACATGCATCTTTTGGTAGACGCGGATGAAGTTTTCTGCAAAACCACAAGATGTGCATGCAAATGGTGTTTTTGGCAGAACGCGCACGTGGATTTCTACCAAACGACGTGCTAAGCATGCCGATGCTGCTCTTTTTAGCACCCGCGCACGGATTTGTGCGAAAACGCGTTTTATGCATGCATGTGCATCTTTTGGTAGACGCGGATGAAGTTTTCTGCAAAACCACAAGATCCGCATGCGAATGGTGCTTTTAGCAGAACGCGCACGTGGATTTCTACCAAACGACGTGCTAAGCATGCCGATGCTGCTCTTTTTAGCACCCGCGCACGGATTTGTGCGAAAACGCGTTTTTAAGCATGCACATGCATCTTTTGGTAGACGCGGATGAAGTTTTCTGCAAAACCACAAGATGTGCATGCAAATGGTGCTTTTGGCAGAACGCGCACGTGGATTTCTACCAAACGACGTGCTAAGCATGCCGATGCTGCTCTTTTTAGCACCCGCGCACGGATTTGTGCGAAAACGCGTTTTATAAGCATGCACATGCATCTTTTGGTAGACGCGGATGAAGTTTTCTGCAAAACCACAAGATGTGGCATGCAAATGGTGCTTTTGGCAGAACGCGCACGTGGATTTTCTACCAAACGACGTGCTAAGCATGCCGATGCTGCTCTTTTTAGCACCCTCGCACGGATTTGTGCGAAAACGCGTTTTAAGCATGCACATGCATCTATTGGTAGACCGCGGATGAAGTTTTCTGCAAAACCACAAGATTTGCATGCAAATGGTGCTTTTGGCAGAACGCGCAACGTGGATTTCTACCAAACGACGTGGTAAGCATGCCGATGCTGCTCTTTTTAGCACCCGCGCACCGGATTTTTGCGAAAACGCGTTTTAAGCATGCACATGCATCTTTTGGTAGACGCGGATGAAGTTTTCTGCAAAACCACAAGATGTGCATGCAAATGGTGCTTTTGGCAGAACGCGCACGTGGATTTCTACCAAACGACGTGCTAAGCATGCCGATGCTGCTCTTTTTAGCACCCTTGCACGGATTTGTGCGAAAACGCGTTTTAAGCATGCACATGCATCTTTGGTAGACGCGGATGAAGTTTTCTGCAAAACCACAAGATGTGCATGCAAATGGTGCTTTTGGCAGAACGCGCACGTGGATTTCTACCAAACGACGTGGTAAGCATGCCGATGCTGCTCTTTTTAGCACCCGCGCACGGATTTTTGCGAAAACGCGTTTTAAGCATGCACATGCATCTTTTGGTAGACGCGGATGAAGTTTTCTGCAAAACCACAAGATGTGCATGCAAATGGTGTTTTTGGCAGAACGCGCACGTGGATTTCTACCAAACGACGTGCTAAGCATGCCGATGCTGCTCTTTTTAGCACCCGCGCACGGATTTGTGCGAAAACGCGTTTTATGCATGCATGTGCATCTTTTGGTAGACGCGGGATGAAGTTTTCTGCAAAACCACAAGATCCGCATGCGAATGTGCTTTTGGCAGAACGCGCACGTGGGATTTTCTACCAAACGACGTGCTAAGCATGCCGATGCTGCTCTTTTTAGCACCCGCGAACGGATTTGTGCGAAAACGCGTTTTAAGCATGCACATGCATCTTTTGGTAGACGCGGATGAAGTTTTCTGCAAAACCTCAAGATGTGCATGCAAATGGTGCTTTTGGCAGAACGCGCACGTGAATTTCTACCAAACGACGTGCTAAGCATGCCGATGCTGCTCTTTTTAGCACCCGCGCACGGATTTGTGCGAAAACGCGTTTTAAGCATGCACATGTATCTTTTGGTAGACGCGGATGAAGTTTTCTGCAAAACCACAAGATGGTGCATGCAAATGGTGCTTTTGGCAGAACGCGCACGTGGATTTCTACCAAACGACGTGCTAAGCATGCCGATGCTGCTCTTTTTAGCACCCGCGCACGGAGTTGTGCGAAAACGCGTTTTAAGCATGCACATGCATCTTTTGGTAGACGCGGATGAAGTTTTCTGCAGAACCACAAGATGTGCATGCAAATGGTGCTTTTGGCAGAACGGCGCACGTGGATTTCTACCAAACGACGTGCTAAGCATGCCGATGCTGCTCTTTATAGCACCCTCGCACGGATTTGTGCGAAAACGCGTTTTAAGCATGCACATGCATCTTTTGGTAGACGCGGATGAAGTTTTCTGCAAAACCACAAGATGTGCATGCAAATGGTGCTTTTGGCAGAACGCGCACGTGGATTTCTACCAAACGACGTGCTAAGCATGCCGATGCTGCTCTTTTTAGCACCCGCGCACGGATTTTTGCGAAAACGCGTTTTAAGCATGCACATGCATCTTTTGGTAGACGCGGATGAATTTTTCTGCAAAACCACAAGATGTGCATGCAAATGGTGCTTTTGGCAGAACGCGCACGTGGATTTCTACCAAACGAAGTGCTAAGCATGCCGATGCTGCTCTTTTTAGCACCCGCGCACGGATTTGTGCGAAAACGCGTTTTAAGGATGCACATGCATCTATTGGTAGACGCGGATGAAGTTTTCTGCAAAACCACAAGATGTGCATGCAAATGGTGCTTTTGGCAGAACGCGCACGTGGATTTCTACCAAACGACGTGCTAAGCATGCCGATGCTGCTCTTTTTAGCACCCCGCGCACAGATTTGTGCGAAAACGCGTTTTAAGCATGCACATGCATCTTTTGGTAGACGCGGATGAAGTTTTCTGCAAAACCACAAGATGTGCATGCAAATGGTGCTTTTGGCAGAACGCGCACGTGGATTTCTATTAAACGACGTGCTAAGCATGCCGATGCTGCTCTTTTTAGCACCCGCGCACGGATTTGTGCGAAAACGCGTTTTAAAGCATGCACATGCATCTTTTGGTAGACGCGGATGAAGTTTTCTGCAAAACCACGAGATGTCCATGCAAATGGTACTTTTGGCAGAACGCGCACGTGGATTTCCACCAAACGACGTGCTAAGCATGCCGATGCTGCTCTTTTTAGCACCCCGCGCACGGATTTGTGCGAAAACGCGTTTTTAAGCATGCACATGCATATTTTAGTAGACGCGGATGAAGTTTTCGGCAAAACCACAAGATGTGCATGCAAATGGTGCTTTTGGCAGAACGCGCTCGTGGATTTCTACCAAACGACGTGCTAAGCATGCCGATGCTGCTCTTTTTAGCGCCCGCGCACGGATTTGTGCGAAAACGCGTTTTAAAGCATGCACATGCATCTTTTGGTAGACGCGGATGAAGTTTTCTGCAAAACCTCAAGATGTGCATGCAAATGGTGCTTTTGGCAGAACGCGCACGTGGATTTCTACCAAACGAAGTGCTAAGCATGCCGATGCTGCTCTTTTTAGCACCCGCGCACGGATTTGTGCGAAAACGCGTTTTAAGGATGCACGTGCATCTCTTGGTAGACGCGGATGAAGTTTTCTGCAAAACCACAAGATGTGCATGCAAATGGTGCTTTTGGCAGAACGCGCACGTGGATTTCTACCAAACGACGTGCTAAGCATGCCGATGCTGCTCTTTTTAGCACCCGCGCACAGATTTGTGCGAAAAACGCGTTTTTAAAGCATGCACATGCATCTTTTGGTAGACGCGGATGAAGTTTTCTGCAAAACCACAATATGTGCATGCAAATGGTGCTTTTGGCAGAACGCGCACGTGGATTTCTACCAAACGACGTGCTAAGCATGCCGATGCTGCTCTTTTTAGCACCCGCGCACGGATTTGTGCGAAAACGCGTTTTAAGCATGCACATGCATCTTTTGTTAGACGCGGATGAAGTTTTTCTGCAAAACCACAATATGTGCATGCAAATGGTGCTTTTGGCAGAACGCGCACGTGGATTTCTACCAAACGACGTGCTAAGCATGCCGATGCTGCTCTTTTTATCACCCGCGCACGGATTTGTGCGGAAAACGCGTTTTAAAGCATGCACATGCATCTTTTGGTAGACGCGGATGAAGTTTTCTGCAAAACCACAAGATGTGCATGCAAATGGTGCTTTTGGCAGAACGCGCACGTGGATTTCTACCAAACGACGTTGCTAAGCATGCCGATGCTGCTCTTTTTAGCACCCGCGCACGGATTTGTGCGAAAACGCGTTTTAAGCATGCACATGCATCTTTTGGTAGACGCGGATGAAGTTTTCTGCAAAACCACAAGATGTGCATGCAAATGGTGCTTTTGGCAGAACGCGCACGTGGATTTCTACCAAACGACGTTCTAAGCATGCCGATGCTGCTCTTTTTAGCACCCTCGCACGGATTTGTGCGAAAACGTCGTTTTTAAGCATGCACATGCATCTTTTGGTAGACGCGGATGAAGTTTTCTGCAAAACCACAAGATGTGCATGCAAATGGTGCTTTTGGCACAACGCGCACGTGGATTTCTACCAAACGTCATGCTAAGCATGCCGATGCTGCTCTTTTTAGCACCCGCGCACGGATTTTTGCGAAAACGCGTTTTAAGCATGCACATGCATCTTTTGGTAGACGCGGATGAAGTTTTCTGCAAAACCACAATATGTGCATGCAAATGGTGCTTTTGGCAGAACGCGCACGTGAATTTCTACCAAACGACGTGCTAAGCATGCCGATGCTGCTCTTTTTAGCACCCGCGCACGGATTTGTGCGAAAACGCGTTTTATGCATGCACATGAATCTTTTGGTAGACGCGGATGAAGTTTTCTGCAAAACCACAAGATGTGCATGCAAATGGTGCTTTTGGCAGAACGCGCACGTGGATTTCTACCAAACGACGTGCTAAGCATGCCGATGCTGCTCTTTTTAGCACCCGCGCACGGATTTGTGCGAAAACGCGTTTTAAGCATGCACATGCATCTTTTGGTAGACGCGGATGAAGTTTTCTGCAAAACCACAAGATGTGCATGCAAATGGTGCTTTTGGCAGAACGCGCACGTGGATTTCTACCAAACGACGTGCTAAGCATGCCGATGCTGCTCTTTTTAGCACCCGCGCACGGATTTTTGCGAAAACGCGTTTTAAGCATGCACATGCATCTTTGGTAGGCGCGGATGAAGTTTTCTGCAAAACCACAAGAAGTGCATGCAAATGGTTCTTTTGGCAGAACGCGCACGTGAATTTCTACCAACGACGTGCTAAGCATGCCGATGCTGCTCTTTTTAGCACCCGCGCACGGATTTGTGCGAAAACGCGTTTTATGCATGCACATGAATCTTTTGGTAGACGCGGATGAAGTTTTCTGCAAAACCACAAGATGTGCATGTAAATGGTGCTTTTGGCAGAACGCGCACGTGGATTTCTACCAAACGACGTGCTAAGCATGCCGATGCTGCTCTTTTTAGCACCCGCGCACGGATATGTGCGAAAACGTGTTTTCAGCATGCACATGCATCTTTTGGTAAACGCGGATGAAGTTTTCTGCAAAACCACAAGATGTGCATGCAAATGGTGCTTTTGGCAGAACGCGCACGTGGATTTCTACCAAACGACGTGCTAAGCATGCCGATGCTGCTCTTTTTAGCACCCGCGCACGGATTTGTGCGAAAACGCGTTTTAAGCATGCACACGCATCTTTTGGTAGACGCGGATGAAGTTTTCTGCAAAACCACAAGATGTGCATGCAAATGGTGCTTTTGGCAGAACGCGCACGTGGATTTCTACCAAACGACATGCTAAGCATGCCGATGCTGCTCTTTTTAGCACCCTCGCACGGATTTGTGCGAAAACGCGTTTTAAGCATGCACATGCATCTTTTGGTAGACGCGGATGAAGTTTTCTGCAAAACCACAAGATGTGCATGCAAATGGTGTTTTTGGCAGAACGCGCACGTGGATTTCTACCAAACGACGTGCTAAGCATGCCGATGCTGCTCTTTTTAGCACCCGCGCACGGATTTGTGCGAAAACGCGTTTTATGCATGCATGTGCATCTTTTGGTAGACGCGGATGAAGTTTTCTGCAAAACCACAAGATCCGCATGCGAATGGTGCTTTTAGCAGAACGCGCACGTGGATTTCTACCAAACGACATGCTAAGCATGCCGATGCTGCTCTTTTTAGCACCCGCGCACGGATTTTTGCGAAAACGCGTTTTAAGCATGCACATGCATCTTTTGGTAGACGCGGATGAAGTTTTCTGCAAAACCACAATATGTGCATGCAAATGGTGCTTTTGGCAGAACGCGCACGTGAATTTCTACCAAACGACGTGCTAAGCATGCCGATGCTGCTCTTTTTAGCACCCGCGCACGGATTTGTGCGAAAACGCGTTTTATGCATGCACATGAATCTTTTGGTAGACGCGGATGAAGTTTTCTGCAAAACCACAAGATGTGCATGCAAATGGTGCTTTTGGCAGAACGCGCACGTGGATTTCTACCAAACGACGTGCTAAGCATGCCGATGCTGCTCTGTTTAGCACCCGCGCACGGATTTGTGCGAAAACGCGTTTTAAGCATGCACATGCATCTTTTGGTAGACGCGGATGAAGTTTTCTGCAAAACCACAAGATGTGCATGCAAATGGTGCTTTTGGCAGAACGCGCACGTGGATTTCTACCAAACGACGTGCTAAGCATGCCGATGCTGCTCTTTTTAGCACCCGCGCACGGATTTTTGCGAAAACGCGTTTTAAGCATGCACATGCATCTTTTGGTAGGCGCGGATGAAGTTTTCTGCAAAACCACAAGAAGTGCATGCAAATGGTTCTTTTGGCAGAACGCGCACGTGAATTTCTACCAAACGACGTGCTAAGCATGCCGATGCTGCTCTTTTTAGCACCCGCGCACGGATTTGTGCGAAAACGCGTTTTATGCATGCACATGAATCTTTTGGTAGACGCGGATGAAGTTTTCTGCAAAACCACAAGATGTGCATGTAAATGGTGCTTTTGGCAGAACGCGCACGTGGATTTCTACCAAACGACGTGCTAAGCATGCCGATGCTGCTCTTTTTAGCACCCGCGCACGGATATGTGCGAAAACGTGTTTTCAGCATGCACATGCATCTTTTGGTAAACGCGGATGAAGTTTTCTGCAAAACCACAAGATGTGCATGCAAATGGTGCTTTTGGCAGAACGCGCACGTGGATTTCTACCAAACGACGTGCTAAGCATGCCGATGCTGCTCTTTTTAGCACCCGCGCACGGATTTGTGCGAAAACGCGTTTTAAGCATGCACACGCATCTTTTGGTAGACGCGGATGAAGTTTTCTGCAAAACCACAAGATGTGCATGCAAATGGTGCTTTTGGCAGAACGCGCACGTGGATTTCTACCAAACGACATGCTAAGCATGCCGATGCTGCTCTTTTTAGCACCCTCGCACGGATTTGTGCGAAAACGCGTTTTAAGCATGCACATGCATCTTTTGGTAGACGCGGATGAAGTTTTCTGCAAAACCACAAGATGTGCATGCAAATGGTGCTTTTGGCAGAACGCGCACGTGAATTTCTACCAAACGACGTGCTAAGCATGCCGATGCTGCTCTTTTTAGCACCCGCGCACGCATTTGTGCGAAAACGCGTTTTAAGCATGCACATGCATCTTTTGGTAGACGCGGATGAAGTTTTCTGCAAAACCACAAGATGTGCATGCAAATGGTGCTTTTGGCAGAACGCGCACGTGGATATCTACCAAACGACGTGCTAGGCATGCCGATGCTGCTCTTTTTAGCACCCGCGCACGGATTTGTGCGAAAACGCGTTTTAAGCATGCACATGCATCTTTTGGTAGACGCGGATGAAGTTTTCTGCAAAACCACAAGATGTGCATGAAAATGGTGCTTTTGGCAGAACGCGCACGTGGATTTCTACCAAACGACGTGCTAAGCATGCCGATGCTGCTCTTTTTAGCACCCGCGCACGGATTTGTGCGAAAACGCGTTTTAGGCATGCACATGCATCTTTTGGTAGACACGGATGAAGTTTTCTGCAAAACCACAAGATGTGCATGCAAATGGTGCTTTTGGCAGAACGCGCACGTGGATTTCTACCAAACGACGTGCTAAGCATGCCGATGCTGCTCTTTTTAGCACCCGCGCACGGATTTGTGCGAAAACGCGTTTTAAGCATGCACATGCATCTTTTGGTAGACGCGGATGAAGTTTTCTGCAAAACCACAAGATGTGCATGCAAATGGTGCTTTTGGCAGAACGCGCACGTGAATTTCTACCAAACGACGTGCTAAGCATGCCGATGCTGCTCTTTTTAGCACCCGCGCACGGATTTTTGCGAAAACGCGTTTTAAGCATGCACATGCATCTTTTGGTAGACGCGGATGAAGTTTTCTGCAAAACCACAAGATGTGCATGCAAATGGTGTTTTTGGCAGAACGCGCACGTGGATTTCTACCAAACGACGTGCTAAGCATGCCGATGCTGCTCTTTTTAGCACCCGCGCACGGATTTGTGCGAAAACGCGTTTTATGCATGCATGTGCATCTTTTGGTAGACGCGGATGAAGTTTTCTGCAAAACCACAAGATCCGCATGCGAATGGTGCTTTTAGCAGAACGCGCACGTGGATTTCTACCAAACGACGTGCTAAGCATGCCGATGCTGCTCTTTTTAGCACCCGCGCACGGATTTGTGCGAAAACGCGTTTTAAGCATGCACATGCATCTTTTGGTAGACGCGGATGAAGTTTTCTGCAAAACCACAAGATGTGCATGCAAATGGTGCTTTTGGCAGAACGCGCACGTGGATTTCTACCAAACGACGTGCTAAGCATGCCGATGCTGCTCTTTTTAGCACCCGCGCACGGATTTGTGCGAAAACGCGTTTTAAGCATGCACATGCATCTTTTGGTAGACGCGGATGAAGTTTTCTGCAAAACCACAAGATGTGCATGCAAATGGTGCTTTTGGCAGAACGCGCACGTGGATTTCTACCAAACGACGTGCTAAGCATGCCGATGCTGCTCTTTTTAGCACCCTCGCACGGATTTGTGCGAAAACGCGTTTTAAGCATGCACATGCATCTATTGGTAGACGCGGATGAAGTTTTCTGCAAAACCACAAGATTTGCATGCAAATGGTGCTTTTGGCAGAACGCGCACGTGGATTTCTACCAAACGACGTGGGTAGCATGCCGATGCTGCTCTTTTTAGCACCCGCGCACGGATTTTTGCGAAAACGCGTTTTAAGCATGCACATGCATCTTTTGGTAGACGCGGATGAAGTTTTCTGCAAAACCACAAGATGTGCATGCAAATGGTGCTTTTGGCAGAACGCGCACGTGGATTTCTACCAAACGAAGTGCTAAGCATGCCGATGCTGCTCTTTTTAGCACCCTTGCACGGATTTGTGCGAAAACGCGTTTTAAGCATGCACATGCATCTTTTGGTAGACGCGGATGAAGTTTTCTGCAAAACCACAAGATGTGCATGCAAATGGTGCTTTTGGCAGAACGCGCACGTGGATTTCTACCAAACGACGTGGTAAGCATGCCGATGCTGCTCTTTTTAGCACCCGCGCACGGATTTTTGCGAAAACGCGTTTTAAGCATGCACATGCATCTTTTGGTAGACGCGGATGAAGTTTTCTGCAAAACCACAAGATGTGCATGCAAATGGTGTTTTTGGCAGAACGCGCACGTGGATTTCTACCAAACGACGTGCTAAGCATGCCGATGCTGCTCTTTTTAGCACCCGCGCACGGATTTGTGCGAAAACGCGTTTTATGCATGCATGTGCATCTTTTGGTAGACGCGGATGAAGTTTTCTGCAAAACCACAAGATCCGCATGCGAATGGTGCTTTTGGCAGAACGCGCACGTGGATTTCTACCAAACGACGTGCTAAGCATGCCGATGCTGCTCTTTTTAGCACCCGCGAACGGATTTGTGCGAAAACGCGTTTTAAGCATGCACATGCATCTTTTGGTAGACGCGGATGAAGTTTTCTGCAAAACCTCAAGATGTGCATGCAAATGGTGCTTTTGGCAGAACGCGCACGTGAATTTCTACCAAACGACGTGCTAAGCATGCCGATGCTGCTCTTTTTAGCACCCGCGCACGGATTTGTGCGAAAACGCGTTTTAAGCATGCACATGTATCTTTTGGTAGACGCGGATGAAGTTTTCTGCAAAACCACAAGATGTGCATGCAAATGGTGCTTTTGGCAGAACGCGCACGTGGATTTCTACCAAACGACGTGCTAAGCATGCCGATGCTGCTCTTTTTAGCACCCGCGCACGGAGTTGTGCGAAAACGCGTTTTAAGCATGCACATGCATCTTTTGGTAGACGCGGATGAAGTTTTCTGCAGAACCACAAGATGTGCATGCAAATGGTGCTTTTGGCAGAACGCGCACGTGGATTTCTACCAAACGACGTGCTAAGCATGCCGATGCTGCTCTTTTTAGCACCCTCGCACGGATTTGTGCGAAAACGCGTTTTAAGCATGCACATGCATCTTTTGGTAGACGCGGATGAAGTTTTCTGCAAAACCACAAGATGTGCATGCAAATGGTGCTTTTGGCAGAACGCGCACGTGGATTTCTACCAAACGACGTGCTAAGCATGCCGATGCTGCTCTTTTTAGCACCCGCGCACGGATTTTTGCGAAAACGCGTTTTAAGCATGCACATGCATCTTTTGGTAGACGCGGATGAATTTTTCTGCAAAACCACAAGATGTGCATGCAAATGGTGCTTTTGGCAGAACGCGCACGTGGATTTCTACCAAACGAAGTGCTAAGCATGCCGATGCTGCTCTTTTTAGCACCCGCGCACGGATTTGTGCGAAAACGCGTTTTAAGGATGCACATGCATCTATTGGTAGACGCGGATGAAGTTTTCTGCAAAACCACAAGATGTGCATGCAAATGGTGCTTTTGGCAGAACGCGCACGTGGATTTCTACCAAACGACGTGCTAAGCATGCCGATGCTGCTCTTTTTAGCACCCGCGCACAGATTTGTGCGAAAACGCGTTTTAAGCATGCACATGCATCTTTTGGTAGACGCGGATGAAGTTTTCTGCAAAACCACAAGATGTGCATGCAAATGGTGCTTTTGGCAGAACGCGCAAGTGGATTTCTACCAAACGACGTGCTAAGCATGCCGATGCTGCTCTTTTTAGCACCCGCGCACGGATTTGTGCGAAAACGCGTTTTAAGCATGCACATGCATCTTTTGGTAGACGCGGATGAAGTTTTCTGCAAAACCACAAGATGTGCATGCAAATGGTGCTTTTGGCAGAACGCGCACGTGGATTTCTATTAAACGACGTGCTAAGCATGCCGATGCTGCTCTTTTTAGCACCCGCGCACGGATTTGTGCGAAAACGCGTTTTAAGCATGCACATGCATCTTTTGGTAGACGCGGATGAAGTTTTCTGCAAAACCACGAGATGTCCATGCAAATGGTACTTTTGGCAGAACGCGCACGTGGATTTCCACCAAACGACGTGCTAAGCATGCCGATGCTGCTCTTTTTAGCACCCGCGCACGGATTTGTGCGAAAACGCGTTTTAAGCATGCACATGCATATTTTGGTAGACGCGGATGAAGTTTTCGGCAAAACCACAAGATGTGCATGCAAATGGTGCTTTTGGCAGAACGCGCTCGTGGATTTCTACCAAACGACGTGCTAAGCATGCCGATGCTGCTCTTTTTAGCGCCCGCGCACGGATTTGTGCGAAAACGCGTTTTAAGCATGCACATGCATCTTTTGGTAGACGCGGATGAAGTTTTCTGCAAAACCTCAAGATGTGCATGCAAATGGTGCTTTTGGCAGAACGCGCACGTGGATTTCTACCAAACGAAGTGCTAAGCATGCCGATGCTGCTCTTTTTAGCACCCGCGCACGGATTTGTGCGAAAACGCGTTTTAAGGATGCACGTGCATCTCTTGGTAGACGCGGATGAAGTTTTCTGCAAAACCACAAGATGTGCATGCAAATGGTGCTTTTGGCAGAACGCGCACGTGGATTTCTACCAAACGACGTGCTAAGCATGCCGATGCTGCTCTTTTTAGCACCCGCGCACAGATTTGTGCGAAAACGCGTTTTAAGCATGCACATGCATCTTTTGGTAGACGCGGATGAAGTTTTCTGCAAAACCACAATATGTGCATGCAAATGGTGCTTTTGGCAGAACGCGCACGTGGATTTCTACCAAACGACGTGCTAAGCATGCCGATGCTGCTCTTTTTAGCACCCGCGCACGGATTTGTGCGAAAACGCGTTTTAAGCATGCACATGCATCTTTTGTTAGACGCGGATGAAGTTTTCTGCAAAACCACAATATGTGCATGCAAATGGTGCTTTTGGCAGAACGCGCACGTGGATTTCTACCAAACGACGTGCTAAGCATGCCGATGCTGCTCTTTTTATCACCCGCGCACGGATTTGTGCGAAAACGCGTTTTAAGCATGCACATGCATCTTTTGGTAGACGCGGATGAAGTTTTCTGCAAAACCACAAGATGTGCATGCAAATGGTGCTTTTGGCAGAACGCGCACGTGGATTTCTACCAAACGACGTGCTAAGCATGCCGATGCTGCTCTTTTTAGCACCCGCGCACGGATTTGTGCGAAAACGCGTTTTAAGCATGCACATGCATCTTTTGGTAGACGCGGATGAAGTTTTCTGCAAAACCACAAGATGTGCATGCAAATGGTGCTTTTGGCAGAACGCGCACGTGGATTTCTACCAAACGACGTTCTAAGCATGCCGATGCTGCTCTTTTTAGCACCCTCGCACGGATTTGTGCGAAAACGCGTTTTAAGCATGCACATGCATCTTTTGGTAGACGCGGATGAAGTTTTCTGCAAAACCACAAGATGTGCATGCAAATGGTGCTTTTGGCAGAACGCGCACGTGGATTTCTACCAAACGACATGCTAAGCATGCCGATGCTGCTCTTTTTAGCACCCGCGCACGGATTTTTGCGAAAACGCGTTTTAAGCATGCACATGCATCTTTTGGTAGACGCGGATGAAGTTTTCTGCAAAACCACAAGATGTGCATGCAAATGGTGCTTTTGGCAGAACGCGCACGTGGATTTCTACCAAACGAAGTGCTAAGCATGCCGATGCTGCTCTTTTTAGCACCCGCGCACGGATTTGTGCGAAAACGCGTTTTAAGGATGCACATGCATCTATTGGTAGACGCGGATGAAGTTTTCTGCAAAACCACAAGATGTGCATGCAAATGGTGCTTTTGGCAGAACGCGCACGTGGATTTCTACCAAACGACGTGCTAAGCATGCCGATGCTGCTCTTTTTAGCACCCGCGCACAGATTTGTGCGAAAACGCGTTTTAAGCATGCACATGCATCTTTTGTTAGACGCGGATGAAGTTTTCTGCAAAACCACAATATGTGCATGCAAATGGTGCTTTTGGCAGAACGCGCACGTGGATTTCTACCAAACGACGTGCTAAGCATGCCGATGCTGCTCTTTTTATCACCCGCGCACGGATTTGTGCGAAAACGCGTTTTAAGCATGCACATGCATCTTTTGGTAGACGCGGATGAAGTTTTCTGCAAAACCACAAGATGTGCATGCAAATGGTGCTTTTGGCAGAACGCGCACGTGGATTTCTACCAAACGAAGTGCTAAGCATGCCGATGCTGCTCTTTTTAGCACCCGCGCACGGATTTGTGCGAAAACGCGTTTTAAGGATGCACATGCATCTATTGGTAGACGCGGATGAAGTTTTCTGCAAAACCACAAGATGTGCATGCAAATGGTGCTTTTGGCAGAACGCGCACGTGGATTTCTACCAAACGACGTGCTAAGCATGCCGATGCTGCTCTTTTTAGCACCCGCGCACAGATTTGTGCGAAAACGCGTTTTAAGCATGCACATGCATCTTTTGGTAGACGCGGATGAAGTTTTCTGCAAAACCACAAGATGTGCATGCAAATGGTGCTTTTGGCAGAACGCGCAAGTGGATTTCTACCAAACGACGTGCTAAGCATGCCGATGCTGCTCTTTTTAGCACCCGCGCACGGATTTGTGCGAAAACGCGTTTTAAGCATGCACATGCATCTTTTGGTAGACGCGGATGAAGTTTTCTGCAAAACCACAAGATGTGCATGCAAATGGTGCTTTTGGCAGAACGCGCACGTGGATTTCTATTAAACGACGTGCTAAGCATGCCGATGCTGCTCTTTTTAGCACCCGCGCACGGATTTGTGCGAAAACGCGTTTTAAGCATGCACATGCATCTTTTGGTAGACGCGGATGAAGTTTTCTGCAAAACCACGAGATGTCCATGCAAATGGTACTTTTGGCAGAACGCGCACGTGGATTTCCACCAAACGACGTGCTAAGCATGCCGATGCTGCTCTTTTTAGCACCCGCGCACGGATTTGTGCGAAAACGCGTTTTAAGCATGCACATGCATATTTTGGTAGACGCGGATGAAGTTTTCGGCAAAACCACAAGATGTGCATGCAAATGGTGCTTTTGGCAGAACGCGCTCGTGGATTTCTACCAAACGACGTGCTAAGCATGCCGATGCTGCTCTTTTTAGCGCCCGCGCACGGATTTGTGCGAAAACGCGTTTTAAGCATGCACATGCATCTTTTGGTAGACGCGGATGAAGTTTTCTGCAAAACCTCAAGATGTGCATGCAAATGGTGCTTTTGGCAGAACGCGCACGTGGATTTCTACCAAACGAAGTGCTAAGCATGCCGATGCTGCTCTTTTTAGCACCCGCGCACGGATTTGTGCGAAAACGCGTTTTAAGGATGCACGTGCATCTCTTGGTAGACGCGGATGAAGTTTTCTGCAAAACCACAAGATGTGCATGCAAATGGTGCTTTTGGCAGAACGCGCACGTGGATTTCTACCAAACGACGTGCTAAGCATGCCGATGCTGCTCTTTTTAGCACCCGCGCACAGATTTGTGCGAAAACGCGTTTTAAGCATGCACATGCATCTTTTGGTAGACGCGGATGAAGTTTTCTGCAAAACCACAATATGTGCATGCAAATGGTGCTTTTGGCAGAACGCGCACGTGGATTTCTACCAAACGACGTGCTAAGCATGCCGATGCTGCTCTTTTTAGCACCCGCGCACGGATTTGTGCGAAAACGCGTTTTAAGCATGCACATGCATCTTTTGTTAGACGCGGATGAAGTTTTCTGCAAAACCACAATATGTGCATGCAAATGGTGCTTTTGGCAGAACGCGCACGTGGATTTCTACCAAACGACGTGCTAAGCATGCCGATGCTGCTCTTTTTATCACCCGCGCACGGATTTGTGCGAAAACGCGTTTTAAGCATGCACATGCATCTTTTGGTAGACGCGGATGAAGTTTTCTGCAAAACCACAAGATGTGCATGCAAATGGTGCTTTTGGCAGAACGCGCACGTGGATTTCTACCAAACGACGTGCTAAGCATGCCGATGCTGCTCTTTTTAGCACCCGCGCACGGATTTGTGCGAAAACGCGTTTTAAGCATGCACATGCATCTTTTGGTAGACGCGGATGAAGTTTTCTGCAAAACCACAAGATGTGCATGCAAATGGTGCTTTTGGCAGAACGCGCACGTGGATTTCTACCAAACGACGTTCTAAGCATGCCGATGCTGCTCTTTTTAGCACCCTCGCACGGATTTGTGCGAAAACGCGTTTTAAGCATGCACATGCATCTTTTGGTAGACGCGGATGAAGTTTTCTGCAAAACCACAAGATGTGCATGCAAATGGTGCTTTTGGCAGAACGCGCACGTGGATTTCTACCAAACGACATGCTAAGCATGCCGATGCTGCTCTTTTTAGCACCCGCGCACGGATTTTTGCGAAAACGCGTTTTAAGCATGCACATGCATCTTTTGGTAGACGCGGATGAAGTTTTCTGCAAAACCACAATATGTGCATGCAAATGGTGCTTTTGGCAGAACGCGCACGTGAATTTCTACCAAACGACGTGCTAAGCATGCCGATGCTGCTCTTTTTAGCACCCGCGCACGGATTTGTGCGAAAACGCGTTTTATGCATGCACATGAATCTTTTGGTAGACGCGGATGAAGTTTTCTGCAAAACCACAAGATGTGCATGCAAATGGTGCTTTTGGCAGAACGCGCACGTGGATTTCTACCAAACGACGTGCTAAGCATGCCGATGCTGCTCTTTTTAGCACCCGCGCACGGATTTGTGCGAAAACGCGTTTTAAGCATGCACATGCATCTTTTGGAAGACGCGGATGAAGTTTTCTGCAAAACCACAAGATGTGCATGCAAATGGTGCTTTTGGCAGAACGCGCACGTGGATTTCTACCAAACGACATGCTAAGCATGCCGATGCTGCTCTTTTTAGCACCCGCGCACGGATTTTTGCGAAAACGCGTTTTAAGCATGTACATGCATCTTTTGGTAGGCGCGGATGAAGTTTTCTGCAAAACCACAAGAAGTGCATGCAAATGGTTCTTTTGGCAGAACGCGCACGTGAATTTCTACCAAACGACGTGCTAAGCATGCCGATGCTGCTCTTTTTAGCACCCGCGCACGGATTTGTGCGAAAACGCGTTTTATGCATGCACATGAATCTTTTGGTAGACGCGGATGAAGTTTTCTGCAAAACCACAAGATGTGCATGTAAATGGTGCTTTTGGCAGAACGCGCACGTGGATTTCTACCAAACGACGTGCTAAGCATGCCGATGCTGCTCTTTTTAGCACCCGCGCACGGATATGTGCGAAAACGTGTTTTCAGCATGCACATGCATCTTTTGGTAAACGCGGATGAAGTTTTCTGCAAAACCACAAGATGTGCATGCAAATGGTGCTTTTGGCAGAACGCGCACGTGGATTTCTACCAAACGACGTGCTAAGCATGCCGATGCTGCTCTTTTTAGCACCCGCGCACGGATTTGTGCGAAAACGCGTTTTAAGCATGCACACGCATCTTTTGGTAGACGCGGATGAAGTTTTCTGCAAAACCACAAGATGTGCATGCAAATGGTGCTTTTGGCAGAACGCGCACGTGGATTTCTACCAAACGACATGCTAAGCATGCCGATGCTGCTCTTTTTAGCACCCTCGCACGGATTTGTGCGAAAACGCGTTTTAAGCATGCACATGCATCTTTTGGTAGACGCGGATGAAGTTTTCTGCAAAACCACAAGATGTGCATGCAAATGGTGCTTTTGGCAGAACGCGCACGTGAATTTCTACCAAACGACGTGCTAAGCATGCCGATGCTGCTCTTTTTAGCACCCGCGCACGGATTTGTGCGAAAACGCGTTTTAAGCATGCACATGTATCTTTTGGTAGACGCGGATGAAGTTTTCTGCAAAACCACAAGATGTGCATGGAAATGGTGCTTTTGGCAGAACGCGCACGTGGATTTCTACCAAACGACGTGCTAAGCATGCCGATGCTGCTCTTTTTAGCACCCGCGCACGGATTTGTGCGAAAACGCGTTTTAAGCATGCACATGCATCTTTAGGTAGACGCGGATGAAGTTTTCTGCAAAACCACAAGATGTGCATGAAAATGGTGCTTTTGGCAGAACGCGCACGTGGATTTCTACCAAACGACGTGCTAAGCATGCCGATGCTGCTCTTTTTAGCACCCTCGCACGGATTTGTGCGAAAACGCGTTTTAAGCATGCACATGCATCTTTTGGAAGACGCGGATGAAGTTTTCTGCAAAACCACAAGATGTGCATGCAAATGGTGCTTTTGGCAGAACGCGCACGTGGATTTCTACCAAACGACATGCTAAGCATGCCGATGCTGCTCTTTTTAGCACCCGCGCACGGATTTTTGCGAAAACGCGTTTTAAGCATGCACATGCATCTTTTGGTAGACGCGGATGAAGTTTTCTGCAAAACCACAAGAAGTGCATGCAAATGGTTCTTTTGGCAGAACGCGCACGTGAATTTCTACCAAACGACGTGCTAAGCATGCCGATGCTGCTCTTTTTAGCACCCGCGCACGGATTTGTGCGAAAACGCGTTTTATGCATGCACATGAATCTTTTGGTAGACGCGGATGAAGTTTTCTGCAAAACCACAAGATGTGCATGTAAATGGTGCTTTTGGCAGAACGCGCACGTGGATTTCTACCAAACGACGTGCTAAGCATGCCGATGCTGCTCTTTTTAGCACCCGCGCACGGATATGTGCGAAAACGTGTTTTCAGCATGCACATGCATCTTTTGGTAAACGCGGATGAAGTTTTCTGCAAAACCACAAGATGTGCATGCAAATGGTGCTTTTGGCAGAACGCGCACGTGGATTTCTACCAAACGACGTGCTAAGCATGCCGATGCTGCTCTTTTTAGCACCCGCGCACGGATTTGTGCGAAAACGCGTTTTAAGCATGCACACGCATCTTTTGGTAGACGCGGATGAAGTTTTCTGCAAAACCACAAGATGTGCATGCAAATGGTGCTTTTGGCAGAACGCGCACGTGGATTTCTACCAAACGACGTGCTAAGCATGCCGATGCTGCTCTTTTTAGCACCCTCGCACGGATTTGTGCGAAAACGCGTTTTAAGCATGCACATGCATCTTTTGGTAGACGCGGATGAAGTTTTCTGCAAAACCACAAGATGTGCATGCAAATGGTGCTTTTGGCAGAACGCGCACGTGAATTTCTACCAAACGACGTGCTAAGCATGCCGATGCTGCTCTTTTTAGCACCCGCGCACGGATTTGTGCGAAAACGCGTTTTAAGCATGCACATGTATCTTTTGGTAGACGCGGATGAAGTTTTCTGCAAAACCAAAAGATGTGCATGCAAATGGTGCTTTTGGCAGAACGCGCACGTGGATTTCTACCAAACGACGTGCTAAGCATGCCGATGCTGCTCTTTTTAGCACCCGCGCACGGATTTGTGCGAAAACGCGTTTTAAGCATGCACATGCATCTTTTGGTAGACGCGGATGAAGTTTTCTGCAAAACCACAAGATGTGCATGAAAATGGTGCTTTTGGCAGAACGCGCACGTGGATTTCTACCAAACGACGTGCTAAGCATGCCGATGCTGCTCTTTTTAGCACCCGCGCACGGATTTGTGCGAAAACGCGTTTTATGCATGCATGTGCATCTTTTGGTAGACGCGGATGAAGTTTTCTGCAAAGCCACAAGATCCGCATGCGAATGGTGCTTTTAGCAGAACGCGCACGTGGATTTCTACCAAACGACGTGCTAAGCATGCCGATGCTGCTCTTTTTAGCACCCTCGCACGGATTTGTGCGAAAACGCGTTTTAAGCATGCACATGCATCTATTGGTAGACGCGGATGAAGTTTTCTGCAAAACCACAAGATGTGCATGCAAATGGTGCTTTTGGCAGAACGCGCACGTGGATTTCTACCAAACGACGTGGTAAGCATGCCGATGCTGCTCTTTTTAGCACCCGCGCACGGATTTTTGCGAAAACGCGTTTTAAGCATGCACATGCATCTTTTGGTAGACGCGGATGAAGTTTTCTGCAAAACCACAAGATGTGCATGCAAATGGTGCTTTTGGCAGAACGCGCACGTGGATTTCTACCAAACGACGTGCTAAGCATGCCGATGCTGCTCTTTTTAGCACCCTCGCACGGATTTGTGCGAAAACGCGTTTTAAGCATGCACATGCATCTTTTGGTAGACGCGGATGAAGTTCTCTGCAAAACCACAAGATGTGCATGCAAATGGTGCTTTTGGCAGAACGCGCACGTGGATTTCTACCAAACGAGGTGGTAAGCATGCCGATGCTGCTCTTTTTAGCACCCGCGCACGGATTTTTGCGAAAACGCGTTTTAAGCATGCACATGCATCTTTTGGTAGACGCGGATGAAGTTTTCTGCAAAACCACAAGATGTGCATGCAAATGGTGTTTTTGGCAGAACGCGCACGTGGATTTCTACCAAACGACGTGCTAAGCATGCCGATGCTGCTCTTTTTAGCACCCGCGCACGGATTTGTGCGAAAACGCGTTTTATGCATGCATGTGCATCTTTTGGTAGACGCGGATGAAGTTTTCTGCAAAACCACAAGATCCGCATGCGAATGGTGCTTTTGGCAGAACGCGCACGTGGATTTCTACCAAACGACGTGCTAAGCATGCCGATGCTGCTCTTTTTAGCACCCGCGAACGGATTTGTGCGAAAACGCGTTTTAAGCATGCACATGCATCTTTTGGTAGACGCGGATGAAGTTTTCTGCAAAACCTCAAGATGTGCATGCAAATGGTGCTTTTGGCAGAACGCGCACGTGAATTTCTACCAAACGACGTGCTAAGCATGCCGATGCTGCTCTTTTTAGCACCCGCGCACGGATTTGTGCGAAAACGCGTTTTAAGCATGCACATGTATCTTTTGGTAGACGCGGATGAAGTTTTCTGCAAAACCACAAGATGTGCATGCAAATGGTGCTTTTGGCAGAACGCGCACGTGGATTTCTACCAAACGACGTGCTAAGCATGCCGATGCTGCTCTTTTTAGCACCCGCGCACGGAGTTGTGCGAAAACGCGTTTTAAGCATGCACATGCATCTTTTGGTAGACGCGGATGAAGTTTTCTGCAGAACCACAAGATGTGCATGCAAATGGTGCTTTTGGCAGAACGCGCAAGTGGATTTCTACCAAGCGACGTGCTAAGCATTCCGATGCTGCTCTTTTTAGCACCCGCGCACGGATTTGTGCGAAAACGCGTTTTAAGCATGCACATGCATCTTTTGGTAGACGCGGATGAAGTTTTCTGCAAAACCACAAGATGTGCATGCAAATGGTGCTTTTGGCAGAACGCGCACGTGGATTTCTATTAAACGACGTGCTAAGCATGCCGATGCTGCTCTTTTTAGCACCCGCGCACGGATTTGTGCGAAAACGCCTTTTAAGCATGCACATGCATCTTTTGGTAGACGCGGATGAAGTTTTCTGCAAAACCACAAGATGTCCATGCAAATGGTACTTTTGGCAGAACGCGCACGTGGATTTCCACCAAACGACGTGCTAAGCATGCCGATGCTGCTCTTTTTAGCACCCGCGCACGGATTTGTGCGAAAACGCGTTTTAAGCATGCACATGCATATTTTGGTAGACGCGGATGAAGTTTTCGGCAAAACCACAAGATGTGCATGCAAATGGTGGTTTTGGCAGAACGCGCTCGTGGATTTCTACCAAACGACGTGCTAAGCATGCCGATGCTGCTCTTTTTAGCGCCCGTGCACGGATTTGTGCGAAAACGCGTTTTAAGCATGCACATGCATCTTTTGGTAGACGCGGATGAAGTTTTCTGCAGAACCACAAGATGTGCATGCAAATGGTGCTTTTGGCAGAACGCGCACGTGGATTTCTACCAAACGACGTGCTAAGCATGCCGATGCTGCTCTTTTTAGCACCCGCGCACGGATTTGTGCGAAAACGCGTTTTAAGCATGCACATGCATCTTTTGGTAGACGCGGATGAAGTTTTCTGCAAAACCACAAGATGTGCATGCAAATGGTGCTTTTGGCAGAACGCGCACGTGGATTTCTACCAAACGACGTGCTAAGCATGCCGATGCT
Organism: Dermacentor andersoni; assembly: GCF_023375885.2. Taxonomy (NCBI): domain Eukaryota; kingdom Metazoa; phylum Arthropoda; class Arachnida; order Ixodida; family Ixodidae; genus Dermacentor; species Dermacentor andersoni. The sequence continues at coordinate 4,718 of NW_027315407.1, read as the reverse complement.
GCTCTTTTTAGCACCCTCGCACGGATTTGTGCGAAAACGCGTTTTAAGCATGCACATGCATCTATTGGTAGACGCGGTTGAAGTTTTCTGCAAAACCACAAGATGTGCATGCAAATGGTGCTTTCGGCAGAACGCGCACGTGGATTTCTACCAAACGACGTGGTAAGCATGCCGATGCTGCTCTTTTTAGCACCCGCGCACGGATTTTTGCGAAAACGCGTTTTAAGCATGCACATGCATCTTTTGGTAGACGCGGATGAAGTTTTCTGCAAAACCACAAGATGTGCATGCAAATGGTGCTTTTGGCAGAACGCGCACGTAGATTTCTACCAAACGACGTGCTAAGCATGCCGATGCTGCTCTTTTTAGCACACTCGCACGGATTTGTGCGAAAACGCGTTTTAAGCATGCACATGCATCTTTTGGTAGACGCGGATGAAGTTCTCTGCAAAACCACAAGATGTGCATGCAAATGGTGCTTTTGGCAGAACGCGCACGTGGATTTCTACCAAACGACGTGGTAAGCATGCCGATGCTGCTCTTTTTAGCACCCGCGCACGGATTTTTGCGAAAACGCGTTTTAAGCATGCACATGCATCTTTTGGTAGACGCGGATGAAGTTTTCTGCAAAACCACAAGATGTGCATGCAAATGGTGTTTTTGGCAGAACGCGCACGTGGATTTCTACCAAACGACGTGCTAAGCATGCCGATGCTGCTCTTTTTAGCACCCGCGCACGGATTTGTGCGAAAACGCGTTTTATGCATGCATGTGCTTCTTTTGGTAGACGCGGATGAAGTTTTCTGCAAAACCACAAGATCCGCATGCGAATGGTGCTTTTGGCAGAACGCGCACGTGGATTTCTACCAAACGACGTGCTAAGCATGCCGATGCTGCTCTTTTTAGCACCCGCGAACGGATTTGTGCGAAAACGCGTTTTAAGCATGCACATGCATCTTTTGGTAGACGCGGATGAAGTTTTCTGCAAAACCTCAAGATGTGCATGCAAATGGTGCTTTTGGCAGAACGCGCACGTGAATTTCTACCAAACGACGTGCTAAGGATGCCGATGCTGCTCTTTTTAGCACCCGCGCACGGATTTGTGCGAAAACGCGTTTTAAGCATGCACATGTATCTTTTGGTAGACGCGGATGAAGTTTTCTGCAAAACCACAAGATGTGCATGCAAATGGTGCTTTTGGCAGAACGCGCACGTGGATTTCTACCAAACGACGTGCTAAGCATGCCGATGCTGCTCTTTTTAGCACCCGCGCACGGAGTTGTGCGAAAACGCGTTTTAAGCATGCACATGCATCTTTTGGTAGACGCGGATGAAGTTTTCTGCAGAACCACAAGATGTGCATGCAAATGGTGCTTTTGGCAGAACGCGCAAGTGGATTTCTACCAAACGACGTGCTAAGCATGCCGATGCTGCTCTTTTTAGCACCCGCGCACGGATTTGTGCGAAAACGCGTTTTAAGCATGCACATGCATCTTTTGGTAGACGCGGATGAAGTTTTCTGCAAAACCACAAGATGTGCATGCAAATGGTGCTTTTGGCAGAACGCGCACGTGGATTTCTATTAAACGACGTGCTAAGCATGCCGATGCTGCTCTTTTTAGCACCCCGCGCACGGATTTGTGCGAAAACGCGTTTTAAGCATGCACATGCATCTTTTGGTAGACGCGGATGAAGTTTTCTGCAAAACCACAAGATGTCCATGCAAATGGTACTTTTGGCAGAACGCGCACGTGGATTTCCACCAAACGACGTGCTAAGCATGCCGATGCTGCTCTTTTTAGCACCCGCGCACGGATTTGTGCGAAAACGCGTTTTAAGCATGCACATGCATATTTTGGTAGACCGCGGATGAAGTTTTCGGCAAAACCACAAGATGTGCATGCAAATGGTGCTTTTTGGCAGAAACGCGCTCGTGGATTTCTACCAAACGACGTGCTAAGCATGCCGATGCTGCTCTTTTTAGCGCCCCGCGCACGGATTTGTGCGAAAACGCGTTTTAAGCATGCACCTGCATCTTTTGGTAGACGCGGATGAAGTTTTCTGCAAAACCTCAAGATGTGCATGCAAATGGTGCTTTTGGCAGAACGCGCACGTGGATTTCTACCAAACGAAGTGCTAAGCATGCCGATGCTGCTCTTTTAGCACCCGCGCACGGATTTGTGCGAAAACGCGTTTTAAGGATGCACATGCATCTTTTGGTAGACGCGGATGAAGTTTTCTGCAAAACCACAAGATGTGCATGCAAATGGTGCTTTTGGCAGAACGCGCACGTGGATTTCTACCAAACGACGTGCTAAGCATGCCGATGCTGCTCTTTTTAGCACCCGCGCACGGATTTGTGCGAAAACGCGTTTTAAGCATGCACATGCATCTTTTGGTAGACGCGGATGAAGTTTCTGCAAAACCACAAGATGTGCATGCAAATGGTGCTTTTGGCAGAACGCGCACGTGGATTTCTACCAAACGACGTGCTAAGCATGCCGATGCTGCTCTTTTTAGCACCCGCGCACGGATTTGTGCGAAAACGCGTTTTAAGCATGCACACGCATCTTTTGTTAGACGCGGATGAAGTTTTCTGCAAAACCACAATATGTGCATGCAAATGGTGCTTTTGGCAGAACGCGCACGTGGATTTCTACCAAACGACGTGCTAAGCATGCCGATGCTGCTCTTTTTATCACCCCGCGCACGGATTTGTGCGAAAACGCGTTTTAAGCATCCACATGCATCTTTTGGTAGATGCGGATGAAGTTTTCTGCAAAACCACAAGATGTGCATGCAAATGGTGCTTTTGGCAGAACGCGCACGTGGATTTCTACCAAACGACGTGCTAAGCATGCCGATGCTGCTCTTTTTAGCACCCGCGCACGGATTTGTGCGAAAACGCGTTTTAAGCATGCACATGCATCTTTTGGTAGACGCGGATGAAGTTTTCTGCAAAACCACAAGATGTGCATGCAAATGGTGCTTTTGGCAGAACGCGCGAACGTGGATTTCTACCAAACGACGTGCTAAGCATGCCGATGCTGCTCTTTTTAGCACCCTCGCACGGATTTGTGCGAAAACGCGTTTTAAGCATGCACATGCATCTTTTGGTAGACGCGGATGAAGTTTTCTGCAAAACCACAAGATGTGCATGCAAATGGTGCTTTTGGCAGAACGCGCACGTGGATTTCTACCAAACGACGTGCTAAGCATGCCGATGCTGCTCTTTTTAGCACCCTCGCACGGATTTGTGCGAAAACGCGTTTTAAGCATGCACATGCATCTTTTGGTAGACGCGGAAGAAGTTTTCTGCAAAACCACAAGATGTGCATGCAAATGGTGCTTTTGGCAGAACGCGCACGTGGATTTCTACCAAACGACATGCTAAGCATGCCGATGCTGCTCTTTTTAGCACCCGCGCACGGATTTTTGCGAAAACGCGTTTAAGCATGCACATGCATCTTTTGGTAGACGCGGATGAAGTTTTCTGCAAAACCACAATATGTGCATGCAAATGGTGCTTTTGGCAGAACGCGCACGTGAATTTCTACCAAACGACGTGCTAAGCATGCCGATGCTGCTCTTTTTAGCACCCGCGCACGGATTTGTGCGAAAACGCGTTTTATGCATGCACATGAATCTTTTGGTAGACGCGGATGAAGTTTCTGCAAAACCACAAGATGTGCATGCAAATGGTGCTTTTGGCAGAACGCGCACGTGGATTTATGTAATGTATGATTTATGTACCTTATGTAATGCCTTCGGGCCCTTAAGGTTGAATAAATGAAATGAAATGAAATGAAAATATGCATGTGCATGCTTAAAACGCGTTTTCGCACAAATCCGTGCGCGGGTGCTAAAAAGAGCAGCATCGGCATGCTTAGCACGTCGTTTGGTAGAAATCCACGTGCGCGTTCTGCCAAAGCACCATTTTCATGCACATCTTGTGGTTTTGCAGAAAACTTCATCCGCGTCTACCAAAAGATGCATGTGCATGCTTAAAACGCGTTTTCGCACAAATCCGTGCGCGGGTGCTAAAAAGAGCAGCATCGGCATGCTTAGCACGTCGTTTGGTAGAAATCCACGTGCGCGTTCTGCCAAAAGCACCATTTGCATGCACATCTTGTGGTTTTGCAGAAAACTTCATCCGCGTCTGCCAAAAGATACATGTGCATGCTTAAAACGCGTTTTCGCACAAATCCGTGCGCGGGTGCTAAAAAGAGCAGCATCGGCATGCTTAGCACGTCGTTTGGTAGAAATTCACGTGCGCGTTCTGCCAAAAGCCACCATTTGCATGCACATCTTGTGGTTTGCAGAAAACTTCATCCGCGTCTACCAAAAGATGCATGTGCATGCTTAAAACGCGTTTTCGCACAAATCCGTGCGAGGGTGCTAAAAAGAGCAGCATCGGCATGCTTAGCACGTCGTTTGGGTAGAAATCCACGTGCGCGTTCTGCCAAAAGCACCATTTGCATGCACATCTTGTGGTTTTGCAGAAAACTTCATCCGCGTCTACCAAAAGATGCGTGTGCATGCTTAAAAACGCGTTTTCGCACAAATCCGTGCGCGGGGTGCTAAAAAGAGCAGCATCGGCATGCTTAGCACGTCGTTTGGTAGAAATCCACGTGCGCGTTCTGCCAAAAGCACCATTTGCATGCACATCTTGTGGTTTTGCAGAAAACTTCATCCGCGTTTAATCTGTCTCGCGTGTG
>NW_027315406.1:0-31428 GCF_023375885.2 Dermacentor andersoni | reverse complement strand
AGTCTTGTGCACTTTGGCGCTTCCACGCAATGACATTACGCAACCGCCTTACAGCGCATAAATACGCGTGGCACAAACTGCCAAAAGGACAAATGTTCACACGTAGGACAGGAGGCTCCATCTGGCGGCGAAGAGTTCGACAAATACGCGATGCACCGCTCAAATCGCCAAGCGGGCGGCCGCTCGTCTCCCGCTTGGCATGCACAAATACGTTGCTCGAAAAAGTTTGTTTTCTTTAAACGCAGCGCATGTCCAGCGCCCGCTTCCTTACCGATCTAAGTATATGGCGCGAACAAGGTCGCCCAGCATCACCTACGCGCACGCATGACGAAAGAGCGAGTCGTATACAAATAACGAGAGAAAATGAGCCTGCACTGTGAAAGCATATTTCTGTCTAGGCAAGCACACTTCACCGCTCTGCTCCTGTATTTTATTTTCCTCTTGTTTTGGGCGACTCGGGGGTGCATTGGCTTGCAAGAACCACATTGACCTCGAACCAACTGCTTATCACCTATAGCGCGCGCATAAGAAATCCCCCTGTGCACGAGTATTACAGACAACAGCACCAATGAAAACAGCACGCCCCTCGGTGTCTACCGCGCGCACCCTCGTCCACTTGAATACAACGCAGTGAGCCCGGTTCTAGCGACAGCTACCTAGCTAATCTCCTCACCTTTCCATTCATTTGCGTCGCTCAAAAGAGTTACGCAATTGTGAATCGCACGGTGGCAGTCCACGGCCGCCCATCGCGCATGCAACAACCACAAGGCTAGACGAGGGACACGACGGGCGCTCAGCTCGTAGGCCAAGAGGACTGGCACATTATTGTTTCTCCGACGCAAACCAACGAAGCCGTGCGAATGCAGCTCAGAATGCAGCTCAGGCTCGCTCATTTAACGCTTGCACTGGAGAGAACAAATAACTGCTGTCTGTAGAAAACTCGCTTTCAGCTGTTACACACTGGCCCGTGCCGGGCAATATTTTCCTCGTGCTTTGCTTCGTTGCATATCCACACGAGCTATTGCTGTGAAATATGGGGCCTTACTTAACTTAAGTGTGCCCGCTGACCGCCACGCTCGGCGTATGTAACCGAGTGCTGCCGCCCGGCTCATACTCTTCTCCAAGGGAGTAGAAGAAGCGAGCCACTTCAAAGCGACAAAATGCGCATCGACGAGCTTACGATTACCTTTCTTTTAATCATCATGCCACTCTGGCTGGCTCAACAAGGGTCCAACCAAAGGCGACAACTGAGCTGCACGAACGACCGGCACGTCGCAACTAGGACACGCTGAGGGCGGGCGAAATGGCAGCAACACAACACGCAGTGGCGAGCGCAAATGCAATCGAGCAGAGCTCGCCTTGCGAGGGCGAAAAACTATGCTACCACGCCTTATGAATACACGCGGTTGCGCTCGCTCACCTGACCAAGTTCACCGCGCGTGTCTCGTACGGCCGAACGCGAGATAATGGCGTGCAAAAGAGGGTTAACGGAGCAGGAGATCGCAAATCCTGCGCATCACTGCCGAAGCACCAAGTGGGTAGCCCTGAAGAGGGCTGTTGGGTTCTTCAGAGGAGCTGATGCGCTGCTTGCAGACGACGTCGCGCACGCGCGCTGCTTAGCCTCCGAAACCGTAGAGGGTGCGGCCCTGACGCTTGAGGGCATACACAACGTCCATGGCGGTCACGGTCTTGCGCTTGGCGTGCTCAGTGTAGGTGACGGCGTCCCGAATCACGTTCTCGAGGAACACCTTGAGCACACCGCGTGTCTCCTCGTAGATCAGGCCGGAGATACGCTTGACACCGCCACGGCGAGCGAGGCGACGGATGGCAGGCTTGGTGATGCCTTGGATGTTGTCACGCAACACCTTACGATGACGCTTCGCGCCACCCTTGCCGAGCCCCTTGCCGCCCTTGCCACGTCCAGACATCTCGGCTGTTGCTGCTGCTTCGGAGCGAGTCAGGAAAGCGAATGCCGCGTCCTTGCGCCGCGACTGAGCGACGAAGCCGCGCCGCAAAAAAGAGGGCGAGGAGGATGAACGCGCGCCGATTGGCTCCCGGGCAGCGCGGCCTCTCTTCGCGAGTGAGTCGCTGGTTGCTGCACTGAGCCCTGCTTAGGCCACGCACTGAGTTCAAGACAAGTGGCCTCGCAACACAATCGCAGAGTTTACTTTTGTTTTTCTTATGTTGTCTCTTTTTGGGCATTCCACACTGCAACGTAGGCTGATGTTCAACCAGCCTCCCTTCTTATTTTGCTCAACTCGCCAAGGGAAAAACAAACGTGTCAACAATGTTATTGTGGTATGTTGCACGCACTCACTGCTCGTGTCGCGCCCCAGGAACAAGTTTATTGTGTTCTCATAATTGTGATTACTCGTTCTATTCACCGTTAGCTCGGCTACGCTTGCAAGTGCACCCTGGTCATTGCCGCAAAGCACACCGCGCGCACAACTTCAAACTCAGCCACGCCAACACGGTTCGCTTGATCACTAGTCGCAAAACAGGGCGCGCTCATGCTCCGCTCGCCTCAGGCGTTTCAAATTTCGCACGCAGGCACCGCTGACTGGTGCCCACACGACCGTCAAATTTCGTCGCGATAGCTTACGTAGCCTCGCAGATAGCGTCAGCGAAATCAGCCTAAGACGCGCGCGCGAGCCAAATTCAGCATTCTAGGGGACGGAAGAGAGCGAGGGCAGTGCTGGCGGCGCTCCGACCTCCTCCCTCTCCCATCGCGCCCAGCCCGTACGAAGGCAGCTACGCAGGACGCGCGCGCAACCGCTATGCAGTATGCGGAGAGCCGCGCGCATCTCTCCTTTTTCCACTTCAAATTACCACTACATTTGTAATAACAGCGTAAAATTTCCCTTACGCGCTGCTGCTTCGTGAACGTGCTAACGCATTTCCGCTCGCCAGCCACTGCTACAGCGATGCGGCGCTGACAGCACGCGGCTCTAAATTTCAGTCCGGAGCACTGCTCTATACGTGCGGCCGGCCGCCGAGTGGGCATTCTAGCACACGCAGCGACCGACGACATTAGTTCTAGCAGCCATAGAGGCACACCTCGGGACCCGCAAATGCGCGTCGACCGAAAATAAGAAATAAAATGTGAAAAAACGGACGAGGGCTGCCTGCTTTTAAAACTTACGCTACATCAGAATTAAGTAAATGTGCAGCAACGACCGCCTCATCAGCCTAGGTGTGCGAAACACGCGCCGTGGCAATTAGTGCAGGCGAACGTGGCCGCTCGCGCGGAGTCGGCTCACGCGCCCTATACTCGCTTTGTTTGTGTTGTTGTGCTGAGCGCCTGGCGTTCTGTGCGTTTCTGCTACGAAACTTTTAGCACACGCGCTGTCGCAATGAGAACGCGTTGTCCGACAGCGCGCGTCGGGTTTTTTTTCTAAACGAGGAAGCGTCGAACAGAGGGAACGGACGGAATCGTCGAGATTCTCACTACATCCCAATGCCAATGCAGACACTTTGGGTGGCTCTGAGAAGAGCCGTTGGGTGTGGGCTGGGCGGACGAGCGCTCGGTCGCCTACTTGGAGCTGGTGTACTTGGTGACGGCTTTGGTGCCCTCGGACACGGCGTGTTTGGCCAGCTCGCCGGGCAACAGCAGACGCACGGCAGTCTGGATCTCCCGGCTCGTGATGGTCGAGCGCTTGTTGTAGTGAGCCAGACGGGACGACTCCGCGGCGATACGCTCGAAGATGTCGTTCACGAAGCTGTTCATGATAGACATGGCCTTGCTGGAGACTCCAGTGTCCGGGTGCACCTGCTTCAGCACCTTGTAGATATAGATGGAGAAGCTCTCCTTCCTGCGGCGCTTCTTCTTCTTCTTGTCGGTGGCGCGCACGTTCTTCTGCGCCTTGCCGGCCTTCTTCACGGCCTTACCGCTGGGCTGGGGAGGCATCGCACCGTTGTGAGTAGCCGAGCAAACGAGATCGGAATACGCGCGACCGGTCGCGCGCGCCCCGTTTTTATCGCGGGAGGGTGGTGTTCACGCGACCTCGCATATCCGCGCGCGCCATTGGTCCGCGCGGCCTCTCTCCCTTTCCCTCGCGCTTTCCTTTGGGACCGGCGGCGGCGACAGCGGCGAAGGCACTACGAGCACGGCTCAAATCGCTCACAGATCGCGACTGCGTCAGTCGTGCGTTTCTCTGTCTCACTCTACGCATCAGCAGCACCAGCATGTCCGGACGCGGCAAAGGCGGCAAGGCGAAGGGCAAGAGCAAGACGCGTTCCAGCCGCGCGGGTCTCCAGTTCCCCGTGGGCCGTATCCACCGTCTCCTGCGCAAGGGAAACTACGCCGAGCGCGTCGGAGCGGGCGCTCCCGTCTACCTCGCGGCCGTCCTCGAGTACCTGGCTGCCGAAGTGCTCGAGCTCGCTGGCAACGCGGCTCGTGACAACAAGAAGACCAGGATCATCCCCCGCCACCTGCAGCTCGCCATCCGCAACGACGAGGAGCTGAACAAGCTGCTCTCCGGCGTGACGATCGCGCAGGGCGGCGTCTTGCCCAACATCCAAGCTGTGCTTCTCCCAAAGAAGACCGAGAAGAAGGCGTAAGCGAGCAGCTCCCAGCCGCCGGACTACAGTCGCGCTCGTCGCACAACCCAACGGTCCTTGTCAGGACCACCGAAATGCGTGTGACGGCAGGGTTTTGCTTGGCAATCCCGTTCTCTGCGCCCGTTTCCCTCTGTTTGAATTAGCGCAACCGTGCCTGTTGAACTGACGCTGCTGCTAGCTAGCTGGCATGTCAGTGCACGAATGTAGATAGAAAGCGAGCTTCAGGGTGTCCGGGGGCGCACAGGGACGAGCCTCACTGCAAGTAGCGTACGATTCGCGTAGTGGAATGTGATAGGCGATCGGGCCCTTGAAAACAAACAAAAAATGGCCCATATCCGCAACCAGCATGCACTTATGAGCCAGGCAGGTATGCATGAGGAACGTGAACAAACGCATGCATGGCATACCAATACACAAAAGCTTGCACGCAACATCGGCCGCATTAATTTCGTCTTCGTGCGCGGCTTCTTCGCATGAATGCGCGAACCGTTTTGCAACGAACGCGCATTTTGTTTCTTTTTTTTTTTCCTCTCTCTCGTCTTGCTCGAGCGCGCGCAATACTTACCATATGCATCCGAAACGAGGCACCACCTCGCACCGGCAGCTCACCACAGACACACACACAGAGAAAAAATATTGATAATAAAAAATAACAACAAAACAGACAGACCGAGAGGGTACGGTTGGAGTACGTGGTCTCGCGTGCTCCCGTGGCCGAAGCAAACATGTAGGTGGTCCTGAGAAGGACCGTTTTGTGTTGCTTGCCTGACCGAGGCTGCGGCGCAGACAGCGGCCGAACCGAACTTAGGCGCGCTCGCCACGGATGCGCCGGGCCAGCTGGATGTCCTTCGGCATGATGGTAACGCGCTTGGCGTGGATGGCGCACAGGTTGGTGTCCTCGAAGAGACCGACCAGGTAGGCCTCGCTGGCCTCCTGAAGGGCCATCACAGCCGAACTCTGGAATCGGAGGTCGGTCTTGAAATCCTGAGCGATTTCCCTCACCAAGCGCTGGAACGGCAGCTTGCGGATGAGAAGTTCGGTCGACTTCTGGTAGCGGCGAATTTCACGAAGGGCCACGGTCCCAGGCCTGTACCGATGCGGTTTCTTAACCCCACCTGTGGCAGGTGCACTCTTGCGAGCAGCCTTGGTAGCAAGCTGCTTACGCGGAGCCTTCCCACCGGTGCTCTTACGGGCGGTTTGCTTGGTCCTGGCCATGGCGAACGGAGCGAGCGTCCGAAGTCGTCGACTGCCGGAGTGAAAATGACCCCTGCGCCGCGCGCGTCGTGCTTCGCCGCACTACTCTTCTCCTCTCCAACTCACCCGCCGATTGGCCAGCGCCAGCGCAGCCGTCTCGGGCGGTGCGGCGCACGCCGCCGCCGCCGTTCGCCAGGATGCTGGAGGAGGCACGTTTTCGCGCGGGCGCCTTGTTCGCGGCTAAGGAAAGCACATTCGCAGGCGGTTTAATTGAGTTTAAACACGACAGCATGCTGCGCTGTTCTCTTTCGTTTCAGCCAACACCACAATCTCGCTTATACCGCCGCGCGTCGTGAATTGCCAGTGCCGAGTGTGAGACCACACCACTAATCTCGACAGTGGTTAGCGCTCCACGCCCAACGCCATGGGAGCTGTTATCGCGATCTGCGCGCGACGGAGATGGGTGTGCATGTTTAGGCTACATTATTGCTTGTTCACTGCATTGCTTTGATCATGCTGCTGCTCGTTTCACGAACTACAAGTGCGCGCCACGGTGCCTTCTCGAGGGGCAACTACATCGTGGTGTGGCCGCACTCGGCAGCAAACCCTCTCGCATATGCAGACATGCCAGTACCACACTTTCCCGTCCACGCATTGAAGAACGCGAGGCCCGCATTCGCATCGCAAGATTAACGACAAACTTACGTATGGTCTACCAGCACCACTTCAGAGTTACAGAGAAAACGATGTACTTCCGCTCTAAGAGCGAATTTGGAATACAATATTGACAGGTGTTGAACGCGCGTTAGGAGACACGTTAGGAGCATCAACCAACGCTTCGCAGGCGCGACCCCAAGCACGGCTTCCGCGTGCCACGTATTCGGTACACAGTTTTCGCACTTGCAAGGTTTTGACAAACAATCATCAAACGCAACACTTTGCTCTATACAGAGCGTACATTTCGTCAGCTAGCTTTTTCGATTGCATTCCCGCACGCAACTTCGCCACAGGATCGACGGCGTTGTTGTCATGTTATAGCGAAGCTCCAGCTCGGCAGCCGCCGGCAGAAATCTATTTCCTCGCCAACTAACGCACCGAATTTGGTGCGCCTAATTGCGTGTAAAAGAAAACGTTCAAATCGCGCGCCTGCAACAGCGCAATTTTCAACTGATGCCGAGCTCTTCCTCATTTTTTTAATTATTCTCAGTGATTGTGGAAAACTGTGAAATGGAAGAGAGGAAAAAAAAAAAGAGCAGTTCAAGTGTGCGCTTTAAAGCTCCGTCGCGCAGCAATGGAACCGGATTTGGAAATTCTGTTAATTGCACAAGGCGATATGTATAAAGGGAACACAATTTATACGCCTCGATAAGATATACCATTCATGCGTGAGTATGACTTTTACAATACCTTCATAGACATGAGAGGCGTTTTCGATGGGATGAAAATTTTTAGACAGAACTTGCGTTAGTTGTTGTGTGCAATTCACACGATCGCGGTACCGATTTGTATTGTTGAGATATGAAACTTTGTACTTCTTAACCTGCCAGTACTCGTGCATTATGGAAGGAAAAAAAGAAACGTCACCGCACCACCACACGTTTTTCTCACATGCAACAAGCTTCGTTTACATGGCTGCATTAGTTCTCTCGTGACAACCCGTTGTTTTCTCTTGGGTGTGTTCCGATGCATTACTTGGAGTTCACCTCCGAGCTACACGCACGACCCGTATGACCTCATTGCGCACTGTGTACGCCTTGCTTCGTCCTCGGCTATTCCCTTTGCACGCACATGCCAGTGAGTTCACAGTAGCAATCCATACATAAACAAGAGAAAAGAAATAACCAAAAGTGCCGAGTTTCTTCAAAGTAAGCGGCCCGTACATTTTCTCCGGCTGCTCCTTCCCCATTTGTTTACCTGTTGAGCCATCATCTCGCTTTGCTATACGTCAAGGCCATAGGCGCACACATTTCCCGGCGGCTTCGTGGGAGAAATGTAAAATAATTGGCGCGAGCTTGGCTTTCATTAAACGCAACACGAATGCGAAATCCGTGCGATGGCGACGGCCGGCGCGTGTCAGTTTCTCTTACCTTCGCGTGCCAATACATGCGACATGAGTGAGGGAGCAGCCGGTTCAAATTCGGAATCTTTCTGTACAGCAGCTTTCACATTTACGATTTTCCAGGGATGCAGCGGCAAGAGGTAGTCTTGTGCACTTTGGCGCTTCCACGCAATGACATTACGCAACCGCCTTACAGCGCATAAATACGCGTGGCACAAACTGCCAAAAGGACAAATGTTCACACGTAGGACAGGAGGCTCCATCTGGCGGCGAAGAGTTCGACAAATACGCGATGCACCGCTCAAATCGCCAAGCGGGCGGCCGCTCGTCTCCCGCTTGGCATGCACAAATACGTTGCTCGAAAAAGTTTGTTTTCTTTAAACGCAGCGCATGTCCAGCGCCCGCTTCCTTACCGATCTAAGTATATGGCGCGAACAAGGTCGCCCAGCATCACCTACGCGCACGCATGACGAAAGAGCGAGTCGTATACAAATAACGAGAGAAAATGAGCCTGCACTGTGAAAGCATATTTCTGTCTAGGCAAGCACACTTCACCGCTCTGCTCCTGTATTTTATTTTCCTCTTGTTTTGGGCGACTCGGGGGTGCATTGGCTTGCAAGAACCACATTGACCTCGAACCAACTGCTTATCACCTATAGCGCGCGCATAAGAAATCCCCCTGTGCACGAGTATTACAGACAACAGCACCAATGAAAACAGCACGCCCCTCGGTGTCTACCGCGCGCACCCTCGTCCACTTGAATACAACGCAGTGAGCCCGGTTCTAGCGACAGCTACCTAGCTAATCTCCTCACCTTTCCATTCATTTGCGTCGCTCAAAAGAGTTACGCAATTGTGAATCGCACGGTGGCAGTCCACGGCCGCCCATCGCGCATGCAACAACCACAAGGCTAGACGAGGGACACGACGGGCGCTCAGCTCGTAGGCCAAGAGGACTGGCACATTATTGTTTCTCCGACGCAAACCAACGAAGCCGTGCGAATGCAGCTCAGAATGCAGCTCAGGCTCGCTCATTTAACGCTTGCACTGGAGAGAACAAATAACTGCTGTCTGTAGAAAACTCGCTTTCAGCTGTTACACACTGGCCCGTGCCGGGCAATATTTTCCTCGTGCTTTGCTTCGTTGCATATCCACACGAGCTATTGCTGTGAAATATGGGGCCTTACTTAACTTAAGTGTGCCCGCTGACCGCCACGCTCGGCGTATGTAACCGAGTGCTGCCGCCCGGCTCATACTCTTCTCCAAGGGAGTAGAAGAAGCGAGCCACTTCAAAGCGACAAAATGCGCATCGACGAGCTTACGATTACCTTTCTTTTAATCATCATGCCACTCTGGCTGGCTCAACAAGGGTCCAACCAAAGGCGACAACTGAGCTGCACGAACGACCGGCACGTCGCAACTAGGACACGCTGAGGGCGGGCGAAATGGCAGCAACACAACACGCAGTGGCGAGCGCAAATGCAATCGAGCAGAGCTCGCCTTGCGAGGGCGAAAAACTATGCTACCACGCCTTATGAATACACGCGGTTGCGCTCGCTCACCTGACCAAGTTCACCGCGCGTGTCTCGTACGGCCGAACGCGAGATAATGGCGTGCAAAAGAGGGTTAACGGAGCAGGAGATCGCAAATCCTGCGCATCACTGCCGAAGCACCAAGTGGGTAGCCCTGAAGAGGGCTGTTGGGTTCTTCAGAGGAGCTGATGCGCTGCTTGCAGACGACGTCGCGCACGCGCGCTGCTTAGCCTCCGAAACCGTAGAGGGTGCGGCCCTGACGCTTGAGGGCATACACAACGTCCATGGCGGTCACGGTCTTGCGCTTGGCGTGCTCAGTGTAGGTGACGGCGTCCCGAATCACGTTCTCGAGGAACACCTTGAGCACACCGCGTGTCTCCTCGTAGATCAGGCCGGAGATACGCTTGACACCGCCACGGCGAGCGAGGCGACGGATGGCAGGCTTGGTGATGCCTTGGATGTTGTCACGCAACACCTTACGATGACGCTTCGCGCCACCCTTGCCGAGCCCCTTGCCGCCCTTGCCACGTCCAGACATCTCGGCTGTTGCTGCTGCTTCGGAGCGAGTCAGGAAAGCGAATGCCGCGTCCTTGCGCCGCGACTGAGCGACGAAGCCGCGCCGCAAAAAAGAGGGCGAGGAGGATGAACGCGCGCCGATTGGCTCCCGGGCAGCGCGGCCTCTCTTCGCGAGTGAGTCGCTGGTTGCTGCACTGAGCCCTGCTTAGGCCACGCACTGAGTTCAAGACAAGTGGCCTCGCAACACAATCGCAGAGTTTACTTTTGTTTTTCTTATGTTGTCTCTTTTTGGGCATTCCACACTGCAACGTAGGCTGATGTTCAACCAGCCTCCCTTCTTATTTTGCTCAACTCGCCAAGGGAAAAACAAACGTGTCAACAATGTTATTGTGGTATGTTGCACGCACTCACTGCTCGTGTCGCGCCCCAGGAACAAGTTTATTGTGTTCTCATAATTGTGATTACTCGTTCTATTCACCGTTAGCTCGGCTACGCTTGCAAGTGCACCCTGGTCATTGCCGCAAAGCACACCGCGCGCACAACTTCAAACTCAGCCACGCCAACACGGTTCGCTTGATCACTAGTCGCAAAACAGGGCGCGCTCATGCTCCGCTCGCCTCAGGCGTTTCAAATTTCGCACGCAGGCACCGCTGACTGGTGCCCACACGACCGTCAAATTTCGTCGCGATAGCTTACGTAGCCTCGCAGATAGCGTCAGCGAAATCAGCCTAAGACGCGCGCGCGCGAGCCAAATTCAGCATTCTAGGGGACGGAAGAGAGCGAGGGCAGTGCTGGCGGCGCTCCGACCTCCTCCCTCTCCCATCGCGCCCAGCCCGTACGAAGGCAGCTACGCAGGACGCGCGCGCAACCGCTATGCAGTATGCGGAGAGCCGCGCGCATCTCTCCTTTTTCCACTTCAAATTACCACTACATTTGTAATAACAGCGTAAAATTTCCCTTACGCGCTGCTGCTTCGTGAACGTGCTAACGCATTTCCGCTCGCCAGCCACTGCTACAGCGATGCGGCGCTGACAGCACGCGGCTCTAAATTTCAGTCCGGAGCACTGCTCTATACGTGCGGCCG
This sequence comes from Dermacentor andersoni, assembly GCF_023375885.2. Classification (NCBI taxonomy): domain Eukaryota; kingdom Metazoa; phylum Arthropoda; class Arachnida; order Ixodida; family Ixodidae; genus Dermacentor; species Dermacentor andersoni. The sequence goes on along the minus strand of NW_027315406.1, from coordinate 20,483 downwards.
GCCGCCGAGTGGGCATTCTAGCACACGCAGCGACCGACGACATTAGTTCTAGCAGCCATAGAGGCACACCTCGGGACCCGCAAATGCGCGTCGACCGAAAATAAGAAATAAAATGTGAAAAAACGGACGAGGGCTGCCTGCTTTTAAAACTTACGCTACATCAGAATTAAGTAAATGTGCAGCAACGACCGCCTCATCAGCCTAGGTGTGCGAAACACGCGCCGTGGCAATTAGTGCAGGCGAACGTGGCCGCTCGCGCGGAGTCGGCTCACGCGCCCTATACTCGCTTTGTTTGTGTTGTTGTGCTGAGCGCCTGGCGTTCTGTGCGTTTCTGCTACGAAACTTTTAGCACACGCGCTGTCGCAATGAGAACGCGTTGTCCGACAGCGCGCGTCGGGTTTTTTTTCTAAACGAGGAAGCGTCGAACAGAGGGAACGGACGGAATCGTCGAGATTCTCACTACATCCCAATGCCAATGCAGACACTTTGGGTGGCTCTGAGAAGAGCCGTTGGGTGTGGGCTGGGCGGACGAGCGCTCGGTCGCCTACTTGGAGCTGGTGTACTTGGTGACGGCTTTGGTGCCCTCGGACACGGCGTGTTTGGCCAGCTCGCCGGGCAACAGCAGACGCACGGCAGTCTGGATCTCCCGGCTCGTGATGGTCGAGCGCTTGTTGTAGTGAGCCAGACGGGACGACTCCGCGGCGATACGCTCGAAGATGTCGTTCACGAAGCTGTTCATGATAGACATGGCCTTGCTGGAGACTCCAGTGTCCGGGTGCACCTGCTTCAGCACCTTGTAGATATAGATGGAGAAGCTCTCCTTCCTGCGGCGCTTCTTCTTCTTCTTGTCGGTGGCGCGCACGTTCTTCTGCGCCTTGCCGGCCTTCTTCACGGCCTTACCGCTGGGCTGGGGAGGCATCGCACCGTTGTGAGTAGCCGAGCAAACGAGATCGGAATACGCGCGACCGGTCGCGCGCGCCCCGTTTTTATCGCGGGAGGGTGGTGTTCACGCGACCTCGCATATCCGCGCGCGCCATTGGTCCGCGCGGCCTCTCTCCCTTTCCCTCGCGCTTTCCTTTGGGACCGGCGGCGGCGACAGCGGCGAAGGCACTACGAGCACGGCTCAAATCGCTCACAGATCGCGACTGCGTCAGTCGTGCGTTTCTCTGTCTCACTCTACGCATCAGCAGCACCAGCATGTCCGGACGCGGCAAAGGCGGCAAGGCGAAGGGCAAGAGCAAGACGCGTTCCAGCCGCGCGGGTCTCCAGTTCCCCGTGGGCCGTATCCACCGTCTCCTGCGCAAGGGAAACTACGCCGAGCGCGTCGGAGCGGGCGCTCCCGTCTACCTCGCGGCCGTCCTCGAGTACCTGGCTGCCGAAGTGCTCGAGCTCGCTGGCAACGCGGCTCGTGACAACAAGAAGACCAGGATCATCCCCCGCCACCTGCAGCTCGCCATCCGCAACGACGAGGAGCTGAACAAGCTGCTCTCCGGCGTGACGATCGCGCAGGGCGGCGTCTTGCCCAACATCCAAGCTGTGCTTCTCCCAAAGAAGACCGAGAAGAAGGCGTAAGCGAGCAGCTCCCAGCCGCCGGACTACAGTCGCGCTCGTCGCACAACCCAACGGTCCTTGTCAGGACCACCGAAATGCGTGTGACGGCAGGGTTTTGCTTGGCAATCCCGTTCTCTGCGCCCGTTTCCCTCTGTTTGAATTAGCGCAACCGTGCCTGTTGAACTGACGCTGCTGCTAGCTAGCTGGCATGTCAGTGCACGAATGTAGATAGAAAGCGAGCTTCAGGGTGTCCGGGGGCGCACAGGGACGAGCCTCACTGCAAGTAGCGTACGATTCGCGTAGTGGAATGTGATAGGCGATCGGGCCCTTGAAAACAAACAAAAAATGGCCCATATCCGCAACCAGCATGCACTTATGAGCCAGGCAGGTATGCATGAGGAACGTGAACAAACGCATGCATGGCATACCAATACACAAAAGCTTGCACGCAACATCGGCCGCATTAATTTCGTCTTCGTGCGCGGCTTCTTCGCATGAATGCGCGAACCGTTTTGCAACGAACGCGCATTTTGTTTCTTTTTTTTTTTCCTCTCTCTCGTCTTGCTCGAGCGCGCGCAATACTTACCATATGCATCCGAAACGAGGCACCACCTCGCACCGGCAGCTCACCACAGACACACACACAGAGAAAAAATATTGATAATAAAAAATAACAACAAAACAGACAGACCGAGAGGGTACGGTTGGAGTACGTGGTCTCGCGTGCTCCCGTGGCCGAAGCAAACATGTAGGTGGTCCTGAGAAGGACCGTTTTGTGTTGCTTGCCTGACCGAGGCTGCGGCGCAGACAGCGGCCGAACCGAACTTAGGCGCGCTCGCCACGGATGCGCCGGGCCAGCTGGATGTCCTTCGGCATGATGGTAACGCGCTTGGCGTGGATGGCGCACAGGTTGGTGTCCTCGAAGAGACCGACCAGGTAGGCCTCGCTGGCCTCCTGAAGGGCCATCACAGCCGAACTCTGGAATCGGAGGTCGGTCTTGAAATCCTGAGCGATTTCCCTCACCAAGCGCTGGAACGGCAGCTTGCGGATGAGAAGTTCGGTCGACTTCTGGTAGCGGCGAATTTCACGAAGGGCCACGGTCCCAGGCCTGTACCGATGCGGTTTCTTAACCCCACCTGTGGCAGGTGCACTCTTGCGAGCAGCCTTGGTAGCAAGCTGCTTACGCGGAGCCTTCCCACCGGTGCTCTTACGGGCGGTTTGCTTGGTCCTGGCCATGGCGAACGGAGCGAGCGTCCGAAGTCGTCGACTGCCGGAGTGAAAATGACCCCTGCGCCGCGCGCGTCGTGCTTCGCCGCACTACTCTTCTCCTCTCCAACTCACCCGCCGATTGGCCAGCGCCAGCGCAGCCGTCTCGGGCGGTGCGGCGCACGCCGCCGCCGCCGTTCGCCAGGATGCTGGAGGAGGCACGTTTTCGCGCGGGCGCCTTGTTCGCGGCTAAGGAAAGCACATTCGCAGGCGGTTTAATTGAGTTTAAACACGACAGCATGCTGCGCTGTTCTCTTTCGTTTCAGCCAACACCACAATCTCGCTTATACCGCCGCGCGTCGTGAATTGCCAGTGCCGAGTGTGAGACCACACCACTAATCTCGACAGTGGTTAGCGCTCCACGCCCAACGCCATGGGAGCTGTTATCGCGATCTGCGCGCGACGGAGATGGGTGTGCATGTTTAGGCTACATTATTGCTTGTTCACTGCATTGCTTTGATCATGCTGCTGCTCGTTTCACGAACTACAAGTGCGCGCCACGGTGCCTTCTCGAGGGGCAACTACATCGTGGTGTGGCCGCACTCGGCAGCAAACCCTCTCGCATATGCAGACATGCCAGTACCACACTTTCCCGTCCACGCATTGAAGAACGCGAGGCCCGCATTCGCATCGCAAGATTAACGACAAACTTACGTATGGTCTACCAGCACCACTTCAGAGTTACAGAGAAAACGATGTACTTCCGCTCTAAGAGCGAATTTGGAATACAATATTGACAGGTGTTGAACGCGCGTTAGGAGACACGTTAGGAGCATCAACCAACGCTTCGCAGGCGCGACCCCAAGCACGGCTTCCGCGTGCCACGTATTCGGTACACAGTTTTCGCACTTGCAAGGTTTTGACAAACAATCATCAAACGCAACACTTTGCTCTATACAGAGCGTACATTTCGTCAGCTAGCTTTTTCGATTGCATTCCCGCACGCAACTTCGCCACAGGATCGACGGCGTTGTTGTCATGTTATAGCGAAGCTCCAGCTCGGCAGCCGCCGGCAGAAATCTATTTCCTCGCCAACTAACGCACCGAATTTGGTGCGCCTAATTGCGTGTAAAAGAAAACGTTCAAATCGCGCGCCTGCAACAGCGCAATTTTCAACTGATGCCGAGCTCTTCCTCATTTTTTTAATTATTCTCAGTGATTGTGGAAAACTGTGAAATGGAAGAGAGGAAAAAAAAAAAGAGCAGTTCAAGTGTGCGCTTTAAAGCTCCGTCGCGCAGCAATGGAACCGGATTTGGAAATTCTGTTAATTGCACAAGGCGATATGTATAAAGGGAACACAATTTATACGCCTCGATAAGATATACCATTCATGCGTGAGTATGACTTTTACAATACCTTCATAGACATGAGAGGCGTTTTCGATGGGATGAAAATTTTTAGACAGAACTTGCGTTAGTTGTTGTGTGCAATTCACACGATCGCGGTACCGATTTGTATTGTTGAGATATGAAACTTTGTACTTCTTAACCTGCCAGTACTCGTGCATTATGGAAGGAAAAAAAGAAACGTCACCGCACCACCACACGTTTTTCTCACATGCAACAAGCTTCGTTTACATGGCTGCATTAGTTCTCTCGTGACAACCCGTTGTTTTCTCTTGGGTGTGTTCCGATGCATTACTTGGAGTTCACCTCCGAGCTACACGCACGACCCGTATGACCTCATTGCGCACTGTGTACGCCTTGCTTCGTCCTCGGCTATTCCCTTTGCACGCACATGCCAGTGAGTTCACAGTAGCAATCCATACATAAACAAGAGAAAAGAAATAACCAAAAGTGCCGAGTTTCTTCAAAGTAAGCGGCCCGTACATTTTCTCCGGCTGCTCCTTCCCCATTTGTTTACCTGTTGAGCCATCATCTCGCTTTGCTATACGTCAAGGCCATAGGCGCACACATTTCCCGGCGGCTTCGTGGGAGAAATGTAAAATAATTGGCGCGAGCTTGGCTTTCATTAAACGCAACACGAATGCGAAATCCGTGCGATGGCGACGGCCGGCGCGTGTCAGTTTCTCTTACCTTCGCGTGCCAATACATGCGACATGAGTGAGGGAGCAGCCGGTTCAAATTCGGAATCTTTCTGTACAGCAGCTTTCACATTTACGATTTTCCAGGGATGCAGCGGCAAGAGGTAGTCTTGTGCACTTTGGCGCTTCCACGCAATGACATTACGCAACCGCCTTACAGCGCATAAATACGCGTGGCACAAACTGCCAAAAGGACAAATGTTCACACGTAGGACAGGAGGCTCCATCTGGCGGCGAAGAGTTCGACAAATACGCGATGCACCGCTCAAATCGCCAAGCGGGCGGCCGCTCGTCTCCCGCTTGGCATGCACAAATACGTTGCTCGAAAAAGTTTGTTTTCTTTAAACGCAGCGCATGTCCAGCGCCCGCTTCCTTACCGATCTAAGTATATGGCGCGAACAAGGTCGCCCAGCATCACCTACGCGCACGCATGACGAAAGAGCGAGTCGTATACAAATAACGAGAGAAAATGAGCCTGCACTGTGAAAGCATATTTCTGTCTAGGCAAGCACACTTCACCGCTCTGCTCCTGTATTTTATTTTCCTCTTGTTTTGGGCGACTCGGGGGTGCATTGGCTTGCAAGAACCACATTGACCTCGAACCAACTGCTTATCACCTATAGCGCGCGCATAAGAAATCCCCCTGTGCACGAGTATTACAGACAACAGCACCAATGAAAACAGCACGCCCCTCGGTGTCTACCGCGCGCACCCTCGTCCACTTGAATACAACGCAGTGAGCCCGGTTCTAGCGACAGCTACCTAGCTAATCTCCTCACCTTTCCATTCATTTGCGTCGCTCAAAAGAGTTACGCAATTGTGAATCGCACGGTGGCAGTCCACGGCCGCCCATCGCGCATGCAACAACCACAAGGCTAGACGAGGGACACGACGGGCGCTCAGCTCGTAGGCCAAGAGGACTGGCACATTATTGTTTCTCCGACGCAAACCAACGAAGCCGTGCGAATGCAGCTCAGAATGCAGCTCAGGCTCGCTCATTTAACGCTTGCACTGGAGAGAACAAATAACTGCTGTCTGTAGAAAACTCGCTTTCAGCTGTTACACACTGGCCCGTGCCGGGCAATATTTTCCTCGTGCTTTGCTTCGTTGCATATCCACACGAGCTATTGCTGTGAAATATGGGGCCTTACTTAACTTAAGTGTGCCCGCTGACCGCCACGCTCGGCGTATGTAACCGAGTGCTGCCGCCCGGCTCATACTCTTCTCCAAGGGAGTAGAAGAAGCGAGCCACTTCAAAGCGACAAAATGCGCATCGACGAGCTTACGATTACCTTTCTTTTAATCATCATGCCACTCTGGCTGGCTCAACAAGGGTCCAACCAAAGGCGACAACTGAGCTGCACGAACGACCGGCACGTCGCAACTAGGACACGCTGAGGGCGGGCGAAATGGCAGCAACACAACACGCAGTGGCGAGCGCAAATGCAATCGAGCAGAGCTCGCCTTGCGAGGGCGAAAAACTATGCTACCACGCCTTATGAATACACGCGGTTGCGCTCGCTCACCTGACCAAGTTCACCGCGCGTGTCTCGTACGGCCGAACGCGAGATAATGGCGTGCAAAAGAGGGTTAACGGAGCAGGAGATCGCAAATCCTGCGCATCACTGCCGAAGCACCAAGTGGGTAGCCCTGAAGAGGGCTGTTGGGTTCTTCAGAGGAGCTGATGCGCTGCTTGCAGACGACGTCGCGCACGCGCGCTGCTTAGCCTCCGAAACCGTAGAGGGTGCGGCCCTGACGCTTGAGGGCATACACAACGTCCATGGCGGTCACGGTCTTGCGCTTGGCGTGCTCAGTGTAGGTGACGGCGTCCCGAATCACGTTCTCGAGGAACACCTTGAGCACACCGCGTGTCTCCTCGTAGATCAGGCCGGAGATACGCTTGACACCGCCACGGCGAGCGAGGCGACGGATGGCAGGCTTGGTGATGCCTTGGATGTTGTCACGCAACACCTTACGATGACGCTTCGCGCCACCCTTGCCGAGCCCCTTGCCGCCCTTGCCACGTCCAGACATCTCGGCTGTTGCTGCTGCTTCGGAGCGAGTCAGGAAAGCGAATGCCGCGTCCTTGCGCCGCGACTGAGCGACGAAGCCGCGCCGCAAAAAAGAGGGCGAGGAGGATGAACGCGCGCCGATTGGCTCCCGGGCAGCGCGGCCTCTCTTCGCGAGTGAGTCGCTGGTTGCTGCACTGAGCCCTGCTTAGGCCACGCACTGAGTTCAAGACAAGTGGCCTCGCAACACAATCGCAGAGTTTACTTTTGTTTTTCTTATGTTGTCTCTTTTTGGGCATTCCACACTGCAACGTAGGCTGATGTTCAACCAGCCTCCCTTCTTATTTTGCTCAACTCGCCAAGGGAAAAACAAACGTGTCAACAATGTTATTGTGGTATGTTGCACGCACTCACTGCTCGTGTCGCGCCCCAGGAACAAGTTTATTGTGTTCTCATAATTGTGATTACTCGTTCTATTCACCGTTAGCTCGGCTACGCTTGCAAGTGCACCCTGGTCATTGCCGCAAAGCACACCGCGCGCACAACTTCAAACTCAGCCACGCCAACACGGTTCGCTTGATCACTAGTCGCAAAACAGGGCGCGCTCATGCTCCGCTCGCCTCAGGCGTTTCAAATTTCGCACGCAGGCACCGCTGACTGGTGCCCACACGACCGTCAAATTTCGTCGCGATAGCTTACGTAGCCTCGCAGATAGCGTCAGCGAAATCAGCCTAAGACGCGCGCGCGAGCCAAATTCAGCATTCTAGGGGACGGAAGAGAGCGAGGGCAGTGCTGGCGGCGCTCCGACCTCCTCCCTCTCCCATCGCGCCCAGCCCGTACGAAGGCAGCTACGCAGGACGCGCGCGCAACCGCTATGCAGTATGCGGAGAGCCGCGCGCATCTCTCCTTTTTCCACTTCAAATTACCACTACATTTGTAATAACAGCGTAAAATTTCCCTTACGCGCTGCTGCTTCGTGAACGTGCTAACGCATTTCCGCTCGCCAGCCACTGCTACAGCGATGCGGCGCTGACAGCACGCGGCTCTAAATTTCAGTCCGGAGCACTGCTCTATACGTGCGGCCGGCCGCCGAGTGGGCATTCTAGCACACGCAGCGACCGACGACATTAGTTCTAGCAGCCATAGAGGCACACCTCGGGACCCGCAAATGCGCGTCGACCGAAAATAAGAAATAAAATGTGAAAAAACGGACGAGGGCTGCCTGCTTTTAAAACTTACGCTACATCAGAATTAAGTAAATGTGCAGCAACGACCGCCTCATCAGCCTAGGTGTGCGAAACACGCGCCGTGGCAATTAGTGCAGGCGAACGTGGCCGCTCGCGCGGAGTCGGCTCACGCGCCCTATACTCGCTTTGTTTGTGTTGTTGTGCTGAGCGCCTGGCGTTCTGTGCGTTTCTGCTACGAAACTTTTAGCACACGCGCTGTCGCAATGAGAACGCGTTGTCCGACAGCGCGCGTCGGGTTTTTTTTCTAAACGAGGAAGCGTCGAACAGAGGGAACGGACGGAATCGTCGAGATTCTCACTACATCCCAATGCCAATGCAGACACTTTGGGTGGCTCTGAGAAGAGCCGTTGGGTGTGGGCTGGGCGGACGAGCGCTCGGTCGCCTACTTGGAGCTGGTGTACTTGGTGACGGCTTTGGTGCCCTCGGACACGGCGTGTTTGGCCAGCTCGCCGGGCAACAGCAGACGCACGGCAGTCTGGATCTCCCGGCTCGTGATGGTCGAGCGCTTGTTGTAGTGAGCCAGACGGGACGACTCCGCGGCGATACGCTCGAAGATGTCGTTCACGAAGCTGTTCATGATAGACATGGCCTTGCTGGAGACTCCAGTGTCCGGGTGCACCTGCTTCAGCACCTTGTAGATATAGATGGAGAAGCTCTCCTTCCTGCGGCGCTTCTTCTTCTTCTTGTCGGTGGCGCGCACGTTCTTCTGCGCCTTGCCGGCCTTCTTCACGGCCTTACCGCTGGGCTGGGGAGGCATCGCACCGTTGTGAGTAGCCGAGCAAACGAGATCGGAATACGCGCGACCGGTCGCGCGCGCCCCGTTTTTATCGCGGGAGGGTGGTGTTCACGCGACCTCGCATATCCGCGCGCGCCATTGGTCCGCGCGGCCTCTCTCCCTTTCCCTCGCGCTTTCCTTTGGGACCGGCGGCGGCGACAGCGGCGAAGGCACTACGAGCACGGCTCAAATCGCTCACAGATCGCGACTCGCGTCAGTCGTGCGTTTCTCTGTCTCACTCTACGCATCAGCAGCACCAGCATGTCCGGACGCGGCAAAGGCGGCAAGGCGAAGGGCAAGAGCAAGACGCGTTCCAGCCGCGCGGGTCTCCAGTTCCCCGTGGGCCGTATCCACCGTCTCCTGCGCAAGGGAAACTACGCCGAGCGCGTCGGAGCGGGCGCTCCCGTCTACCTCGCGGCCGTCCTCGAGTACCTGGCTGCCGAAGTGCTCGAGCTCGCTGGCAACGCGGCTCGTGACAACAAGAAGACCAGGATCATCCCCCGCCACCTGCAGCTCGCCATCCGCAACGACGAGGAGCTGAACAAGCTGCTCTCCGGCGTGACGATCGCGCAGGGCGGCGTCTTGCCCAACATCCAAGCTGTGCTTCTCCCAAAGAAGACCGAGAAGAAGGCGTAAGCGAGCAGCTCCCAGCCGCCGGACTACAGTCGCGCTCGTCGCACAACCCAACGGTCCTTGTCAGGACCACCGAAATGCGTGTGACGGCAGGGTTTTGCTTGGCAATCCCGTTCTCTGCGCCCGTTTCCCTCTGTTTGAATTAGCGCAACCGTGCCTGTTGAACTGACGCTGCTGCTAGCTAGCTGGCATGTCAGTGCACGAATGTAGATAGAAAGCGAGCTTCAGGGTGTCCGGGGGCGCACAGGGACGAGCCTCACTGCAAGTAGCGTACGATTCGCGTAGTGGAATGTGATAGGCGATCGGGCCCTTGAAAACAAACAAAAAATGGCCCATATCCGCAACCAGCATGCACTTATGAGCCAGGCAGGTATGCATGAGGAACGTGAACAAACGCATGCATGGCATACCAATACACAAAAGCTTGCACGCAACATCGGCCGCATTAATTTCGTCTTCGTGCGCGGCTTCTTCGCATGAATGCGCGAACCGTTTTGCAACGAACGCGCATTTTGTTTCTTTTTTTTTTTCCTCTCTCTCGTCTTGCTCGAGCGCGCGCAATACTTACCATATGCATCCGAAACGAGGCACCACCTCGCACCGGCAGCTCACCACAGACACACACACAGAGAAAAAATATTGATAATAAAAAATAACAACAAAACAGACAGACCGAGAGGGTACGGTTGGAGTACGTGGTCTCGCGTGCTCCCGTGGCCGAAGCAAACATGTAGGTGGTCCTGAGAAGGACCGTTTTGTGTTGCTTGCCTGACCGAGGCTGCGGCGCAGACAGCGGCCGAACCGAACTTAGGCGCGCTCGCCACGGATGCGCCGGGCCAGCTGGATGTCCTTCGGCATGATGGTAACGCGCTTGGCGTGGATGGCGCACAGGTTGGTGTCCTCGAAGAGACCGACCAGGTAGGCCTCGCTGGCCTCCTGAAGGGCCATCACAGCCGAACTCTGGAATCGGAGGTCGGTCTTGAAATCCTGAGCGATTTCCCTCACCAAGCGCTGGAACGGCAGCTTGCGGATGAGAAGTTCGGTCGACTTCTGGTAGCGGCGAATTTCACGAAGGGCCACGGTCCCAGGCCTGTACCGATGCGGTTTCTTAACCCCACCTGTGGCAGGTGCACTCTTGCGAGCAGCCTTGGTAGCAAGCTGCTTACGCGGAGCCTTCCCACCGGTGCTCTTACGGGCGGTTTGCTTGGTCCTGGCCATGGCGAACGGAGCGAGCGTCCGAAGTCGTCGACTGCCGGAGTGAAAATGACCCCTGCGCCGCGCGCGTCGTGCTTCGCCGCACTACTCTTCTCCTCTCCAACTCACCCGCCGATTGGCCAGCGCCAGCGCAGCCGTCTCGGGCGGTGCGGCGCACGCCGCCGCCGCCGTTCGCCAGGATGCTGGAGGAGGCACGTTTTCGCGCGGGCGCCTTGTTCGCGGCTAAGGAAAGCACATTCGCAGGCGGTTTAATTGAGTTTAAACACGACAGCATGCTGCGCTGTTCTCTTTCGTTTCAGCCAACACCACAATCTCGCTTATACCGCCGCGCGTCGTGAATTGCCAGTGCCGAGTGTGAGACCACACCACTAATCTCGACAGTGGTTAGCGCTCCACGCCCAACGCCATGGGAGCTGTTATCGCGATCTGCGCGCGACGGAGATGGGTGTGCATGTTTAGGCTACATTATTGCTTGTTCACTGCATTGCTTTGATCATGCTGCTGCTCGTTTCACGAACTACAAGTGCGCGCCACGGTGCCTTCTCGAGGGGCAACTACATCGTGGTGTGGCCGCACTCGGCAGCAAACCCTCTCGCATATGCAGACATGCCAGTACCACACTTTCCCGTCCACGCATTGAAGAACGCGAGGCCCGCATTCGCATCGCAAGATTAACGACAAACTTACGTATGGTCTACCAGCACCACTTCAGAGTTACAGAGAAAACGATGTACTTCCGCTCTAAGAGCGAATTTGGAATACAATATTGACAGGTGTTGAACGCGCGTTAGGAGACACGTTAGGAGCATCAACCAACGCTTCGCAGGCGCGACCCCAAGCACGGCTTCCGCGTGCCACGTATTCGGTACACAGTTTTCGCACTTGCAAGGTTTTGACAAACAATCATCAAACGCAACACTTTGCTCTATACAGAGCGTACATTTCGTCAGCTAGCTTTTTCGATTGCATTCCCGCACGCAACTTCGCCACAGGATCGACGGCGTTGTTGTCATGTTATAGCGAAGCTCCAGCTCGGCAGCCGCCGGCAGAAATCTATTTCCTCGCCAACTAACGCACCGAATTTGGTGCGCCTAATTGCGTGTAAAAGAAAACGTTCAAATCGCGCGCCTGCAACAGCGCAATTTTCAACTGATGCCGAGCTCTTCCTCATTTTTTTAATTATTCTCAGTGATTGTGGAAAACTGTGAAATGGAAGAGAGGAAAAAAAAAAAGAGCAGTTCAAGTGTGCGCTTTAAAGCTCCGTCGCGCAGCAATGGAACCGGATTTGGAAATTCTGTTAATTGCACAAGGCGATATGTATAAAGGGAACACAATTTATACGCCTCGATAAGATATACCATTCATGCGTGAGTATGACTTTTACAATACCTTCATAGACATGAGAGGCGTTTTCGATGGGATGAAAATTTTTAGACAGAACTTGCGTTAGTTGTTGTGTGCAATTCACACGATCGCGGTACCGATTTGTATTGTTGAGATATGAAACTTTGTACTTCTTAACCTGCCAGTACTCGTGCATTATGGAAGGAAAAAAAGAAACGTCACCGCACCACCACACGTTTTTCTCACATGCAACAAGCTTCGTTTACATGGCTGCATTAGTTCTCTCGTGACAACCCGTTGTTTTCTCTTGGGTGTGTTCCGATGCATTACTTGGAGTTCACCTCCGAGCTACACGCACGACCCGTATGACCTCATTGCGCACTGTGTACGCCTTGCTTCGTCCTCGGCTATTCCCTTTGCACGCACATGCCAGTGAGTTCACAGTAGCAATCCATACATAAACAAGAGAAAAGAAATAACCAAAAGTGCCGAGTTTCTTCAAAGTAAGCGGCCCGTACATTTTCTCCGGCTGCTCCTTCCCCATTTGTTTACCTGTTGAGCCATCATCTCGCTTTGCTATACGTCAAGGCCATAGGCGCACACATTTCCCGGCGGCTTCGTGGGAGAAATGTAAAATAATTGGCGCGAGCTTGGCTTTCATTAAACGCAACACGAATGCGAAATCCGTGCGATGGCGACGGCCGGCGCGTGTCAGTTTCTCTTACCTTCGCGTGCCAATACATGCGACATGAGTGAGGGAGCAGCCGGTTCAAATTCGGAATCTTTCTGTACAGCAGCTTTCACATTTACGATTTTCCAGGGATGCAGCGGCAAGAGGTAGTCTTGTGCACTTTGGCGCTTCCACGCAATGACATTACGCAACCGCCTTACAGCGCATAAATACGCGTGGCACAAACTGCCAAAAGGACAAATGTTCACACGTAGGACAGGAGGCTCCATCTGGCGGCGAAGAGTTCGACAAATACGCGATGCACCGCTCAAATCGCCAAGCGGGCGGCCGCTCGTCTCCCGCTTGGCATGCACAAATACGTTGCTCGAAAAAGTTTGTTTTCTTTAAACGCAGCGCATGTCCAGCGCCCGCTTCCTTACCGATCTAAGTATATGGCGCGAACAAGGTCGCCCAGCATCACCTACGCGCACGCATGACGAAAGAGCGAGTCGTATACAAATAACGAGAGAAAATGAGCCTGCACTGTGAAAGCATATTTCTGTCTAGGCAAGCACACTTCACCGCTCTGCTCCTGTATTTTATTTTCCTCTTGTTTTGGGCGACTCGGGGGTGCATTGGCTTGCAAGAACCACATTGACCTCGAACCAACTGCTTATCACCTATAGCGCGCGCATAAGAAATCCCCCTGTGCACGAGTATTACAGACAACAGCACCAATGAAAACAGCACGCCCCTCGGTGTCTACCGCGCGCACCCTCGTCCACTTGAATACAACGCAGTGAGCCCGGTTCTAGCGACAGCTACCTAGCTAATCTCCTCACCTTTCCATTCATTTGCGTCGCTCAAAAGAGTTACGCAATTGTGAATCGCACGGTGGCAGTCCACGGCCGCCCATCGCGCATGCAACAACCACAAGGCTAGACGAGGGACACGACGGGCGCTCAGCTCGTAGGCCAAGAGGACTGGCACATTATTGTTTCTCCGACGCAAACCAACGAAGCCGTGCGAATGCAGCTCAGAATGCAGCTCAGGCTCGCTCATTTAACGCTTGCACTGGAGAGAACAAATAACTGCTGTCTGTAGAAAACTCGCTTTCAGCTGTTACACACTGGCCCGTGCCGGGCAATATTTTCCTCGTGCTTTGCTTCGTTGCATATCCACACGAGCTATTGCTGTGAAATATGGGGCCTTACTTAACTTAAGTGTGCCCGCTGACCGCCACGCTCGGCGTATGTAACCGAGTGCTGCCGCCCGGCTCATACTCTTCTCCAAGGGAGTAGAAGAAGCGAGCCACTTCAAAGCGACAAAATGCGCATCGACGAGCTTACGATTACCTTTCTTTTAATCATCATGCCACTCTGGCTGGCTCAACAAGGGTCCAACCAAAGGCGACAACTGAGCTGCACGAACGACCGGCACGTCGCAACTAGGACACGCTGAGGGCGGGCGAAATGGCAGCAACACAACACGCAGTGGCGAGCGCAAATGCAATCGAGCAGAGCTCGCCTTGCGAGGGCGAAAAACTATGCTACCACGCCTTATGAATACACGCGGTTGCGCTCGCTCACCTGACCAAGTTCACCGCGCGTGTCTCGTACGGCCGAACGCGAGATAATGGCGTGCAAAAGAGGGTTAACGGAGCAGGAGATCGCAAATCCTGCGCATCACTGCCGAAGCACCAAGTGGGTAGCCCTGAAGAGGGCTGTTGGGTTCTTCAGAGGAGCTGATGCGCTGCTTGCAGACGACGTCGCGCACGCGCGCTGCTTAGCCTCCGAAACCGTAGAGGGTGCGGCCCTGACGCTTGAGGGCATACACAACGTCCATGGCGGTCACGGTCTTGCGCTTGGCGTGCTCAGTGTAGGTGACGGCGTCCCGAATCACGTTCTCGAGGAACACCTTGAGCACACCGCGTGTCTCCTCGTAGATCAGGCCGGAGATACGCTTGACACCGCCACGGCGAGCGAGGCGACGGATGGCAGGCTTGGTGATGCCTTGGATGTTGTCACGCAACACCTTACGATGACGCTTCGCGCCACCCTTGCCGAGCCCCTTGCCGCCCTTGCCACGTCCAGACATCTCGGCTGTTGCTGCTGCTTCGGAGCGAGTCAGGAAAGCGAATGCCGCGTCCTTGCGCCGCGACTGAGCGACGAAGCCGCGCCGCAAAAAAGAGGGCGAGGAGGATGAACGCGCGCCGATTGGCTCCCGGGCAGCGCGGCCTCTCTTCGCGAGTGAGTCGCTGGTTGCTGCACTGAGCCCTGCTTAGGCCACGCACTGAGTTCAAGACAAGTGGCCTCGCAACACAATCGCAGAGTTTACTTTTGTTTTTCTTATGTTGTCTCTTTTTGGGCATTCCACACTGCAACGTAGGCTGATGTTCAACCAGCCTCCCTTCTTATTTTGCTCAACTCGCCAAGGGAAAAACAAACGTGTCAACAATGTTATTGTGGTATGTTGCACGCACTCACTGCTCGTGTCGCGCCCCAGGAACAAGTTTATTGTGTTCTCATAATTGTGATTACTCGTTCTATTCACCGTTAGCTCGGCTACGCTTGCAAGTGCACCCTGGTCATTGCCGCAAAGCACACCGCGCGCACAACTTCAAACTCAGCCACGCCAACACGGTTCGCTTGATCACTAGTCGCAAAACAGGGCGCGCTCATGCTCCGCTCGCCTCAGGCGTTTCAAATTTCGCACGCAGGCACCGCTGACTGGTGCCCACACGACCGTCAAATTTCGTCGCGATAGCTTACGTAGCCTCGCAGATAGCGTCAGCGAAATCAGCCTAAGACGCGCGCGCGAGCCAAATTCAGCATTCTAGGGGACGGAAGAGAGCGAGGGCAGTGCTGGCGGCGCTCCGACCTCCTCCCTCTCCCATCGCGCCCAGCCCGTACGAAGGCAGCTACGCAGGACGCGCGCGCAACCGCTATGCAGTATGCGGAGAGCCGCGCGCATCTCTCCTTTTTCCACTTCAAATTACCACTACATTTGTAATAACAGCGTAAAATTTCCCTTACGCGCTGCTGCTTCGTGAACGTGCTAACGCATTTCCGCTCGCCAGCCACTGCTACAGCGATGCGGCGCTGACAGCACGCGGCTCTAAATTTCAGTCCGGAGCACTGCTCTATACGTGCGGCCGGCCGCCGAGTGGGCATTCTAGCACACGCAGCGACCGACGACATTAGTTCTAGCAGCCATAGAGGCACACCTCGGGACCCGCAAATGCGCGTCGACCGAAAATAAGAAATAAAATGTGAAAAAACGGACGAGGGCTGCCTGCTTTTAAAACTTACGCTACATCAGAATTAAGTAAATGTGCAGCAACGACCGCCTCATCAGCCTAGGTGTGCGAAACACGCGCCGTGGCAATTAGTGCAGGCGAACGTGGCCGCTCGCGCGGAGTCGGCTCACGCGCCCTATACTCGCTTTGTTTGTGTTGTTGTGCTGAGCGCCTGGCGTTCTGTGCGTTTCTGCTACGAAACTTTTAGCACACGCGCTGTCGCAATGAGAACGCGTTGTCCGACAGCGCGCGTCGGGTTTTTTTTCTAAACGAGGAAGCGTCGAACAGAGGGAACGGACGGAATCGTCGAGATTCTCACTACATCCCAATGCCAATGCAGACACTTTGGGTGGCTCTGAGAAGAGCCGTTGGGTGTGGGCTGGGCGGACGAGCGCTCGGTCGCCTACTTGGAGCTGGTGTACTTGGTGACGGCTTTGGTGCCCTCGGACACGGCGTGTTTGGCCAGCTCGCCGGGCAACAGCAGACGCACGGCAGTCTGGATCTCCCGGCTCGTGATGGTCGAGCGCTTGTTGTAGTGAGCCAGACGGGACGACTCCGCGGCGATACGCTCGAAGATGTCGTTCACGAAGCTGTTCATGATAGACATGGCCTTGCTGGAGACTCCAGTGTCCGGGTGCACCTGCTTCAGCACCTTGTAGATATAGATGGAGAAGCTCTCCTTCCTGCGGCGCTTCTTCTTCTTCTTGTCGGTGGCGCGCACGTTCTTCTGCGCCTTGCCGGCCTTCTTCACGGCCTTACCGCTGGGCTGGGGAGGCATCGCACCGTTGTGAGTAGCCGAGCAAACGAGATCGGAATACGCGCGACCGGTCGCGCGCGCCCCGTTTTTATCGCGGGAGGGTGGTGTTCACGCGACCTCGCATATCCGCGCGCGCCATTGGTCCGCGCGGCCTCTCTCCCTTTCCCTCGCGCTTTCCTTTGGGACCGGCGGCGGCGACAGCGGCGAAGGCACTACGAGCACGGCTCAAATCGCTCACAGATCGCGACTGCGTCAGTCGTGCGTTTCTCTGTCTCACTCTACGCATCAGCAGCACCAGCATGTCCGGACGCGGCAAAGGCGGCAAGGCGAAGGGCAAGAGCAAGACGCGTTCCAGCCGCGCGGGTCTCCAGTTCCCCGTGGGCCGTATCCACCGTCTCCTGCGCAAGGGAAACTACGCCGAGCGCGTCGGAGCGGGCGCTCCCGTCTACCTCGCGGCCGTCCTCGAGTACCTGGCTGCCGAAGTGCTCGAGCTCGCTGGCAACGCGGCTCGTGACAACAAGAAGACCAGGATCATCCCCCGCCACCTGCAGCTCGCCATCCGCAACGACGAGGAGCTGAACAAGCTGCTCTCCGGCGTGACGATCGCGCAGGGCGGCGTCTTGCCCAACATCCAAGCTGTGCTTCTCCCAAAGAAGACCGAGAAGAAGGCGTAAGCGAGCAGCTCCCAGCCGCCGGACTACAGTCGCGCTCGTCGCACAACCCAACGGTCCTTGTCAGGACCACCGAAATGCGTGTGACGGCAGGGTTTTGCTTGGCAATCCCGTTCTCTGCGCCCGTTTCCCTCTGTTTGAATTAGCGCAACCGTGCCTGTTGAACTGACGCTGCTGCTAGCTAGCTGGCATGTCAGTGCACGAATGTAGATAGAAAGCGAGCTTCAGGGTGTCCGGGGGCGCACAGGGACGAGCCTCACTGCAAGTAGCGTACGATTCGCGTAGTGGAATGTGATAGGCGATCGGGCCCTTGAAAACAAACAAAAAATGGCCCATATCCGCAACCAGCATGCACTTATGAGCCAGGCAGGTATGCATGAGGAACGTGAACAAACGCATGCATGGCATACCAATACACAAAAGCTTGCACGCAACATCGGCCGCATTAATTTCGTCTTCGTGCGCGGCTTCTTCGCATGAATGCGCGAACCGTTTTGCAACGAACGCGCATTTTGTTTCTTTTTTTTTTTCCTCTCTCTCGTCTTGCTCGAGCGCGCGCAATACTTACCATATGCATCCGAAACGAGGCACCACCTCGCACCGGCAGCTCACCACAGACACACACACAGAGAAAAAATATTGATAATAAAAAATAACAACAAAACAGACAGACCGAGAGGGTACGGTTGGAGTACGTGGTCTCGCGTGCTCCCGTGGCCGAAGCAAACATGTAGGTGGTCCTGAGAAGGACCGTTTTGTGTTGCTTGCCTGACCGAGGCTGCGGCGCAGACAGCGGCCGAACCGAACTTAGGCGCGCTCGCCACGGATGCGCCGGGCCAGCTGGATGTCCTTCGGCATGATGGTAACGCGCTTGGCGTGGATGGCGCACAGGTTGGTGTCCTCGAAGAGACCGACCAGGTAGGCCTCGCTGGCCTCCTGAAGGGCCATCACAGCCGAACTCTGGAATCGGAGGTCGGTCTTGAAATCCTGAGCGATTTCCCTCACCAAGCGCTGGAACGGCAGCTTGCGGATGAGAAGTTCGGTCGACTTCTGGTAGCGGCGAATTTCACGAAGGGCCACGGTCCCAGGCCTGTACCGATGCGGTTTCTTAACCCCACCTGTGGCAGGTGCACTCTTGCGAGCAGCCTTGGTAGCAAGCTGCTTACGCGGAGCCTTCCCACCGGTGCTCTTACGGGCGGTTTGCTTGGTCCTGGCCATGGCGAACGGAGCGAGCGTCCGAAGTCGTCGACTGCCGGAGTGAAAATGACCCCTGCGCCGCGCGCGTCGTGCTTCGCCGCACTACTCTTCTCCTCTCCAACTCACCCGCCGATTGGCCAGCGCCAGCGCAGCCGTCTCGGGCGGTGCGGCGCACGCCGCCGCCGCCGTTCGCCAGGATGCTGGAGGAGGCACGTTTTCGCGCGGGCGCCTTGTTCGCGGCTAAGGAAAGCACATTCGCAGGCGGTTTAATTGAGTTTAAACACGACAGCATGCTGCGCTGTTCTCTTTCGTTTCAGCCAACACCACAATCTCGCTTATACCGCCGCGCGTCGTGAATTGCCAGTGCCGAGTGTGAGACCACACCACTAATCTCGACAGTGGTTAGCGCTCCACGCCCAACGCCATGGGAGCTGTTATCGCGATCTGCGCGCGACGGAGATGGGTGTGCATGTTTAGGCTACATTATTGCTTGTTCACTGCATTGCTTTGATCATGCTGCTGCTCGTTTCACGAACTACAAGTGCGCGCCACGGTGCCTTCTCGAGGGGCAACTACATCGTGGTGTGGCCGCACTCGGCAGCAAACCCTCTCGCATATGCAGACATGCCAGTACCACACTTTCCCGTCCACGCATTGAAGAACGCGAGGCCCGCATTCGCATCGCAAGATTAACGACAAACTTACGTATGGTCTACCAGCACCACTTCAGAGTTACAGAGAAAACGATGTACTTCCGCTCTAAGAGCGAATTTGGAATACAATATTGACAGGTGTTGAACGCGCGTTAGGAGACACGTTAGGAGCATCAACCAACGCTTCGCAGGCGCGACCCCAAGCACGGCTTCCGCGTGCCACGTATTCGGTACACAGTTTTCGCACTTGCAAGGTTTTGACAAACAATCATCAAACGCAACACT
Organism: Dermacentor andersoni; assembly: GCF_023375885.2. Classification (NCBI taxonomy): domain Eukaryota; kingdom Metazoa; phylum Arthropoda; class Arachnida; order Ixodida; family Ixodidae; genus Dermacentor; species Dermacentor andersoni. Next base: position 868 of record NW_027315406.1, on the reverse strand, counting down.
TTGCTCTATACAGAGCGTACATTTCGTCAGCTAGCTTTTTCGATTGCATTCCCGCACGCAACTTCGCCACAGGATCGACGGCGTTGTTGTCATGTTATAGCGAAGCTCCAGCTCGGCAGCCGCCGGCAGAAATCTATTTCCTCGCCAACTAACGCACCGAATTTGGTGCGCCTAATTGCGTGTAAAAGAAAACGTTCAAATCGCGCGCCTGCAACAGCGCAATTTTCAACTGATGCCGAGCTCTTCCTCATTTTTTTAATTATTCTCAGTGATTGTGGAAAACTGTGAAATGGAAGAGAGGAAAAAAAAAAAAGAGCAGTTCAAGTGTGCGCTTTAAAGCTCCGTCGCGCAGCAATGGAACCGGATTTGGAAATTCTGTTAATTGCACAAGGCGATATGTATAAAGGGAACACAATTTATACGCCTCGATAAGATATACCATTCATGCGTGAGTATGACTTTTACAATACCTTCATAGACATGAGAGGCGTTTTCGATGGGATGAAAATTTTTAGACAGAACTTGCGTTAGTTGTTGTGTGCAATTCACACGATCGCGGTACCGATTTGTATTGTTGAGATATGAAACTTTGTACTTCTTAACCTGCCAGTACTCGTGCATTATGGAAGGAAAAAAAGAAACGTCACCGCACCACCACACGTTTTTCTCACATGCAACAAGCTTCGTTTACATGGCTGCATTAGTTCTCTCGTGACAACCCGTTGTTTTCTCTTGGGTGTGTTCCGATGCATTACTTGGAGTTCACCTCCGAGCTACACGCACGACCCGTATGACCTCATTGCGCACTGTGTACGCCTTGCTTCGTCCTCGGCTATTCCCTTTGCACGCACAATCTGTCTCGCGTGTG
>NW_027315405.1:30000-31650 GCF_023375885.2 Dermacentor andersoni | reverse complement strand
ACACACGCGAGACAGATGGTTAGGTTAGGTTAGGTTAGGTTAGGTTAGGTTAGGTTAGGTTAGGTTAGGTTAGGTTAGGTTAGGTTAGGTTAGGTTAGGTTAGGTTGGGTTGGGTTGGGTTGGGTAGGGTTGGGTTGGGTTGGGTTGGGTTGGGTGGGTTGGGTTGGGTTGGGTTGGGTTAGGGTTGGTTAGGTTGGGTTAGGTTGGGTTGGGTGGTTGGGTTAGGTTAGGTTAGGTTAGGTAGGTTAGGTTAGGTTAGGTAGGTTAGGTTAGGTTAGGTTAGGTTAGGTTAGGGTTGGGTAGGTTGGGTTGGGTTGGGTGGGTTGGGTTGGGTTGGGTTGGGTTGGGTGGGGTTAGGTTGGGTTGGGTTGGGTTGGGTTGGGTTGGGTTGGGTTGGTTAGGTTAGGTTAGGTTAGGTTAGGTTAGGTTAGGTAGGTTAGGTTAGGTTAGGTTAGGTAGGTTGGGTGGTTGGGTAGGTGGGTTGGGTTGGTTGGGTGGGGTTGGTGGTTGGGTGGGTTGGGTTGGGGTTGGGTTGGGTTGGGTTGGGTTGGGTTGGGTAGGGTTGGGTTGGGTTGGGTTGGGTTGGGTTGGGTTGGGTTGGGTTGGGTGGGTGGGTTGGTTGGGTGGGGTTGGGTTGGGTTGGGTGGGTTGGGTTAGGTTGGTTGGGTTGGGTTAGGTTAGGGTTGGGTGGGTAGGGTGGGTTGGGTTGGGGTTGGGTGGGTTGGGTTGGGTGGGTTGGGTGGGTAGGTTAGGGGTTGGGTTGGGTTAGGGTTAGGTTAGGTGGTTAGGGTTGGGTGGTTGGGTTGGGTTGGGGTTGGGTTGGGTTGGGTTGGGTTGGGTTGGGTTGGGTTGGGTTGGGTTGGGTTGGGTTGGGTTGGGTTGGGGTTAGGGTTAGGTTAGGGTTAGGTGTAGGTAGGTTAGGTTAGGGTTAGGTTAGGTGAGGTTAGGTTAGGTTGGGTTAGGTTAGGTTAGGTTAGGGTGGGTAGGGTTAGGTTAGGGTTGAGGTAGGTAGGTTGGTTAGGTTAGGTTAGGTTAGGTTAGGTTAGGTTAGGTAGGTTAGGTTAGGTTAGGTTAGGTTAGGTTAGGTTAGGTTAGGTTAGGTTAGGTTAGGTTAGGTTAGGTTAGGTTAGGTTAGGTTAGGTTAGGTTAGGTTAGGTTAGGTTAGGTTAGGTTAGGTTAGGTTAGGTTAGGTTAGGTTAGGTTAGGTTAGGTTAGGTTAGGTAGGTTAGGTTAGGTGTTAGGTTAGGTTAGGTTAGGTTAGGTTAGGTTAGGTTGGTTAGGTTAGGTTAGGTTAGGTTAGGTTAGGTTAGGTTAGGTTAGGTTAGGTTAGGTTAGGTTAGGTTAGGTTAGGTTAGGTTAGGTTAGGTTAGGTTAGGTTAGGTTAGGTTAGGTTAGGTAGGTTAGGTTAGGTTAGGTTAGGTTAGGTTGGTTAGGTTAGGTTAGGTTAGGTTAGGTTAGGTTAGGTTAGGTTAGGTTAGGTTAGGTTAGGTTAGGTTAGGTTAGGTTAGGTAGGTTAGGTTAGGTTAGGTTAGGTTAGGTTAGGTTAGGTTAGGTTAGGTTAGGTTAGGTTAGGTTAGGTTAGGTTAGGTTAGGTTAGGTTAGGTTAGGTTAGGTTAGGTTAGGTTAGGTTAGGTTAGGTTAGGTTAGGTT
>NW_027315405.1:10000-25000 GCF_023375885.2 Dermacentor andersoni | reverse complement strand
AGGTTAGGTTAGGTTAGGTTAGGTTAGGTTAGGTTAGGTTAGGTTAGGTTAGGTTAGGTTAGGTTAGGTTAGGTTAGGTTAGGTTAGGTTAGGTTAGGTTAGGTTAGGTTAGGTTAGGTTAGGTTAGGTTAGGTTAGGTTAGGTTAGGTTAGGTTAGGTTAGGTTAGGTTAGGTTAGGTTAGGTTAGGTTAGGTTAGGTTAGGTTAGGTTAGGTTAGGTTAGGTTAGGTTAGGTTAGGTTAGGTTAGGTTAGGTTAGGTTAGGTTAGGTTAGGTTAGGTTAGGTTAGGTTAGGTTAGGTTAGGTTAGGTTAGGTTAGGTTAGGTTAGGTTAGGTTAGGTTAGGTTAGGTTAGGTTAGGTTAGGTTAGGTTAGGTTAGGTTAGGTTAGGTTAGGTTAGGTTAGGTTAGGTTAGGTTAGGTTAGGTTAGGTTAGGTTAGGTTAGGTTAGGTTAGGTTAGGTTAGGTTAGGTTAGGTTAGGTTAGGTTAGGTTAGGTTAGGTTAGGTTAGGTTAGGTTAGGTTAGGTTAGGTTAGGTTAGGTTAGGTTAGGTTAGGTTAGGTTAGGTTAGGTTAGGTTAGGTTAGGTTAGGTTAGGTTAGGTTAGGTTAGGTTAGGTTAGGTTAGGTTAGGTTAGGTTAGGTTAGGTTAGGTTAGGTTAGGTTAGGTTAGGTTAGGTTAGGTTAGGTTAGGTTAGGTTAGGTTAGGTTAGGTTAGGTTAGGTTAGGTTAGGTTAGGTTAGGTTAGGTTAGGTTAGGTTAGGTTAGGTTAGGTTAGGTTAGGTTAGGTTAGGTTAGGTTAGGTTAGGTTAGGTTAGGTTAGGTTAGGTTAGGTTAGGTTAGGTTAGGTTAGGTTAGGTTAGGTTAGGTTAGGTTAGGTTAGGTTAGGTTAGGTTAGGTTAGGTTAGGTTAGGTTAGGTTAGGTTAGGTTAGGTTAGGTTAGGTTAGGTTAGGTTAGGTTAGGTTAGGTTAGGTTAGGTTAGGTTAGGTTAGGTTAGGTTAGGTTAGGTTAGGTTAGGTTAGGTTAGGTTAGGTTAGGTTAGGTTAGGTTAGGTTAGGTTAGGTTAGGTTAGGTTAGGTTAGGTTAGGTTAGGTTAGGTTAGGTTAGGTTAGGTTAGGTTAGGTTAGGTTAGGTTAGGTTAGGTTAGGTTAGGTTAGGTTAGGTTAGGTTAGGTTAGGTTAGGTTAGGTTAGGTTAGGTTAGGTTAGGTTAGGTTAGGTTAGGTTAGGTTAGGTTAGGTTAGGTTAGGTTAGGTTAGGTTAGGTTAGGTTAGGTTAGGTTAGGTTAGGTTAGGTTAGGTTAGGTTAGGTTAGGTTAGGTTAGGTTAGGTTAGGTTAGGTTAGGTTAGGTTAGGTTAGGTTAGGTTAGGTTAGGTTAGGTTAGGTTAGGTTAGGTTAGGTTAGGTTAGGTTAGGTTAGGTTAGGTTAGGTTAGGTTAGGTTAGGTTAGGTTAGGTTAGGTTAGGTTAGGTTAGGTTAGGTTAGGTTAGGTTAGGTTAGGTTAGGTTAGGTTAGGTTAGGTTAGGTTAGGTTAGGTTAGGTTAGGTTAGGTTAGGTTAGGTTAGGTTAGGTTAGGTTAGGTTAGGTTAGGTTAGGTTAGGTTAGGTTAGGTTAGGTTAGGTTAGGTTAGGTTAGGTTAGGTTAGGTTAGGTTAGGTTAGGTTAGGTTAGGTTAGGTTAGGTTAGGTTAGGTTAGGTTAGGTTAGGTTAGGTTAGGTTAGGTTAGGTTAGGTTAGGTTAGGTTAGGTTAGGTTAGGTTAGGTTAGGTTAGGTTAGGTTAGGTTAGGTTAGGTTAGGTTAGGTTAGGTTAGGTTAGGTTAGGTTAGGTTAGGTTAGGTTAGGTTAGGTTAGGTTAGGTTAGGTTAGGTTAGGTTAGGTTAGGTTAGGTTAGGTTAGGTTAGGTTAGGTTAGGTTAGGTTAGGTTAGGTTAGGTTAGGTTAGGTTAGGTTAGGTTAGGTTAGGTTAGGTTAGGTTAGGTTAGGTTAGGTTAGGTTAGGTTAGGTTAGGTTAGGTTAGGTTAGGTTAGGTTAGGTTAGGTTAGGTTAGGTTAGGTTAGGTTAGGTTAGGTTAGGTTAGGTTAGGTTAGGTTAGGTTAGGTTAGGTTAGGTTAGGTTAGGTTAGGTTAGGTTAGGTTAGGTTAGGTTAGGTTAGGTTAGGTTAGGTTAGGTTAGGTTAGGTTAGGTTAGGTTAGGTTAGGTTAGGTTAGGTTAGGTTAGGTTAGGTTAGGTTAGGTTAGGTTAGGTTAGGTTAGGTTAGGTTAGGTTAGGTTAGGTTAGGTTAGGTTAGGTTAGGTTAGGTTAGGTTAGGTTAGGTTAGGTTAGGTTAGGTTAGGTTAGGTTAGGTTAGGTTAGGTTAGGTTAGGTTAGGTTAGGTTAGGTTAGGTTAGGTTAGGTTAGGTTAGGTTAGGTTAGGTTAGGTTAGGTTAGGTTAGGTTAGGTTAGGTTAGGTTAGGTTAGGTTAGGTTAGGTTAGGTTAGGTTAGGTTAGGTTAGGTTAGGTTAGGTTAGGTTAGGTTAGGTTAGGTTAGGTTAGGTTAGGTTAGGTTAGGTTAGGTTAGGTTAGGTTAGGTTAGGTTAGGTTAGGTTAGGTTAGGTTAGGTTAGGTTAGGTCTAGGTTAGGTTAGGTTAGGTTAGGTTAGGTTAGGTTAGGTTAGGTTAGGTTAGGTTAGGTTAGGTTAGGTTAGGTTAGGTTAGGTTAGGTTAGGTTAGGTTAGGTTAGGTTAGGTTAGGTTAGGTTAGGTTAGGTTAGGTTAGGTTAGGTTAGGTTAGGTTAGGTTAGGTTAGGTTAGGTTAGGTTAGGTTAGGTTAGGTTAGGTTAGGTTAGGTTAGGTTAGGTTAGGTTAGGTTAGGTTAGGTTAGGTTAGGTTAGGTTAGGTTAGGTTAGGTTAGGTTAGGTTAGGTTAGGTTAGGTTAGGTTAGGTTAGGTTAGGTTAGGTTAGGTTAGGTTAGGTTAGGTTAGGTTAGGTTAGGTTAGGTTAGGTTAGGTTAGGTTAGGTTAGGTTAGGTTAGGTTAGGTTAGGTTAGGTTAGGTTAGGTTAGGTTAGGTTAGGTTAGGTTAGGTTAGGTTAGGTTAGGTTAGGTTAGGTTAGGTTAGGTTAGGTTAGGTTAGGTTAGGTTAGGTTAGGTTAGGTTAGGTTAGGTTAGGTTAGGTTAGGTTAGGTTAGGTTAGGTTAGGTTAGGTTAGGTTAGGTTAGGTTAGGTTAGGTTAGGTTAGGTTAGGTTAGGTTAGGTTAGGTTAGGTTAGGTTAGGTTAGGTTAGGTTAGGTTAGGTTAGGTTAGGTTAGGTTAGGTTAGGTTAGGTTAGGTTAGGTTAGGTTAGGTTAGGTTAGGTTAGGTTAGGTTAGGTTAGGTTAGGTTAGGTTAGGTTAGGTTAGGTTAGGTTAGGTTAGGTTAGGTTAGGTTAGGTTAGGTTAGGTTAGGTTAGGTTAGGTTAGGTTAGGTTAGGTTAGGTTAGGTTAGGTTAGGTTAGGTTAGGTTAGGTTAGGTTAGGTTAGGTTAGGTTAGGTTAGGTTAGGTTAGGTTAGGTTAGGTTAGGTTAGGTTAGGTTAGGTTAGGTTAGGTTAGGTTAGGTTAGGTTAGGTTAGGTTAGGTTAGGTTAGGTTAGGTTAGGTTAGGTTAGGTTAGGTTAGGTTAGGTTAGGTTAGGTTAGGTTAGGTTAGGTTAGGTTAGGTTAGGTTAGGTTAGGTTAGGTTAGGTTAGGTTAGGTTAGGTTAGGTTAGGTTAGGTTAGGTTAGGTTAGGTTAGGTTAGGTTAGGTTAGGTTAGGTTAGGTTAGGTTAGGTTAGGTTAGGTTAGGTTAGGTTAGGTTAGGTTAGGTTAGGTTAGGTTAGGTTAGGTTAGGTTAGGTTAGGTTAGGTTAGGTTAGGTTAGGTTAGGTTAGGTTAGGTTAGGTTAGGTTAGGTTAGGTTAGGTTAGGTTAGGTTAGGTTAGGTTAGGTTAGGTTAGGTTAGGTTAGGTTAGGTTAGGTTAGGTTAGGTTAGGTTAGGTTAGGTTAGGTTAGGTTAGGTTAGGTTAGGTTAGGTTAGGTTAGGTTAGGTTAGGTTAGGTTAGGTTAGGTTAGGTTAGGTTAGGTTAGGTTAGGTTAGGTTAGGTTAGGTTAGGTTAGGTTAGGTTAGGTTAGGTTAGGTTAGGTTAGGTTAGGTTAGGTTAGGTTAGGTTAGGTTAGGTTAGGTTAGGTTAGGTTAGGTTAGGTTAGGTTAGGTTAGGTTAGGTTAGGTTAGGTTAGGTTAGGTTAGGTTAGGTTAGGTTAGGTTAGGTTAGGTTAGGTTAGGTTAGGTTAGGTTAGGTTAGGTTAGGTTAGGTTAGGTTAGGTTAGGTTAGGTTAGGTTAGGTTAGGTTAGGTTAGGTTAGGTTAGGTTAGGTTAGGTTAGGTTAGGTTAGGTTAGGTTAGGTTAGGTTAGGTTAGGTTAGGTTAGGTTAGGTTAGGTTAGGTTAGGTTAGGTTAGGTTAGGTTAGGTTAGGTTAGGTTAGGTTAGGTTAGGTTAGGTTAGGTTAGGTTAGGTTAGGTTAGGTTAGGTTAGGTTAGGTTAGGTTAGGTTAGGTTAGGTTAGGTTAGGTTAGGTTAGGTTAGGTTAGGTTAGGTTAGGTTAGGTTAGGTTAGGTTAGGTTAGGTTAGGTTAGGTTAGGTTAGGTTAGGTTAGGTTAGGTTAGGTTAGGTTAGGTTAGGTTAGGTTAGGTTAGGTTAGGTTAGGTTAGGTTAGGTTAGGTTAGGTTAGGTTAGGTTAGGTTAGGTTAGGTTAGGTTAGGTTAGGTTAGGTTAGGTTAGGTTAGGTTAGGTTAGGTTAGGTTAGGTTAGGTTAGGTTAGGTTAGGTTAGGTTAGGTTAGGTTAGGTTAGGTTAGGTTAGGTTAGGTTAGGTTAGGTTAGGTTAGGTTAGGTTAGGTTAGGTTAGGTTAGGTTAGGTTAGGTTAGGTTAGGTTAGGTTAGGTTAGGTTAGGTTAGGTTAGGTTAGGTTAGGTTAGGTTAGGTTAGGTTAGGTTAGGTTAGGTTAGGTTAGGTTAGGTTAGGTTAGGTTAGGTTAGGTTAGGTTAGGTTAGGTTAGGTTAGGTTAGGTTAGGTTAGGTTAGGTTAGGTTAGGTTAGGTTAGGTTAGGTTAGGTTAGGTTAGGTTAGGTTAGGTTAGGTTAGGTTAGGTTAGGTTAGGTTAGGTTAGGTTAGGTTAGGTTAGGTTAGGTTAGGTTAGGTTAGGTTAGGTTAGGTTAGGTTAGGTTAGGTTAGGTTAGGTTAGGTTAGGTTAGGTTAGGTTAGGTTAGGTTAGGTTAGGTTAGGTTAGGTTAGGTTAGGTTAGGTTAGGTTAGGTTAGGTTAGGTTAGGTTAGGTTAGGTTAGGTTAGGTTAGGTTAGGTTAGGTTAGGTTAGGTTAGGTTAGGTTAGGTTAGGTTAGGTTAGGTTAGGTTAGGTTAGGTTAGGTTAGGTTAGGTTAGGTTAGGTTAGGTTAGGTTAGGTTAGGTTAGGTTAGGTTAGGTTAGGTTAGGTTAGGTTAGGTTAGGTTAGGTTAGGTTAGGTTAGGTTAGGTTAGGTTAGGTTAGGTTAGGTTAGGTTAGGTTAGGTTAGGTTAGGTTAGGTTAGGTTAGGTTAGGTTAGGTTAGGTTAGGTTAGGTTAGGTTAGGTTAGGTTAGGTTAGGTTAGGTTAGGTTAGGTTAGGTTAGGTTAGGTTAGGTTAGGTTAGGTTAGGTTAGGTTAGGTTAGGTTAGGTTAGGTTAGGTTAGGTTAGGTTAGGTTAGGTTAGGTTAGGTTAGGTTAGGTTAGGTTAGGTTAGGTTAGGTTAGGTTAGGTTAGGTTAGGTTAGGTTAGGTTAGGTTAGGTTAGGTTAGGTTAGGTTAGGTTAGGTTAGGTTAGGTTAGGTTAGGTTAGGTTAGGTTAGGTTAGGTTAGGTTAGGTTAGGTTAGGTTAGGTTAGGTTAGGTTAGGTTAGGTTAGGTTAGGTTAGGTTAGGTTAGGTTAGGTTAGGTTAGGTTAGGTTAGGTTAGGTTAGGTTAGGTTAGGTTAGGTTAGGTTAGGTTAGGTTAGGTTAGGTTAGGTTAGGTTAGGTTAGGTTAGGTTAGGTTAGGTTAGGTTAGGTTAGGTTAGGTTAGGTTAGGTTAGGTTAGGTTAGGTTAGGTTAGGTTAGGTTAGGTTAGGTTAGGTTAGGTTAGGTTAGGTTAGGTTAGGTTAGGTTAGGTTAGGTTAGGTTAGGTTAGGTTAGGTTAGGTTAGGTTAGGTTAGGTTAGGTTAGGTTAGGTTAGGTTAGGTTAGGTTAGGTTAGGTTAGGTTAGGTTAGGTTAGGTTAGGTTAGGTTAGGTTAGGTTAGGTTAGGTTAGGTTAGGTTAGGTTAGGTTAGGTTAGGTTAGGTTAGGTTAGGTTAGGTTAGGTTAGGTTAGGTTAGGTTAGGTTAGGTTAGGTTAGGTTAGGTTAGGTTAGGTTAGGTTAGGTTAGGTTAGGTTAGGTTAGGTTAGGTTAGGTTAGGTTAGGTTAGGTTAGGTTAGGTTAGGTTAGGTTAGGTTAGGTTAGGTTAGGTTAGGTTAGGTTAGGTTAGGTTAGGTTAGGTTAGGTTAGGTTAGGTTAGGTTAGGTTAGGTTAGGTTAGGTTAGGTTAGGTTAGGTTAGGTTAGGTTAGGTTAGGTTAGGTTAGGTTAGGTTAGGTTAGGTTAGGTTAGGTTAGGTTAGGTTAGGTTAGGTTAGGTTAGGTTAGGTTAGGTTAGGTTAGGTTAGGTTAGGTTAGGTTAGGTTAGGTTAGGTTAGGTTAGGTTAGGTTAGGTTAGGTTAGGTTAGGTTAGGTTAGGTTAGGTTAGGTTAGGTTAGGTTAGGTTAGGTTAGGTTAGGTTAGGTTAGGTTAGGTTAGGTTAGGTTAGGTTAGGTTAGGTTAGGTTAGGTTAGGTTAGGTTAGGTTAGGTTAGGTTAGGTTAGGTTAGGTTAGGTTAGGTTAGGTTAGGTTAGGTTAGGTTAGGTTAGGTTAGGTTAGGTTAGGTTAGGTTAGGTTAGGTTAGGTTAGGTTAGGTTAGGTTAGGTTAGGTTAGGTTAGGTTAGGTTAGGTTAGGTTAGGTTAGGTTAGGTTAGGTTAGGTTAGGTTAGGTTAGGTTAGGTTAGGTTAGGTTAGGTTAGGTTAGGTTAGGTTAGGTTAGGTTAGGTTAGGTTAGGTTAGGTTAGGTTAGGTTAGGTTAGGTTAGGTTAGGTTAGGTTAGGTTAGGTTAGGTTAGGTTAGGTTAGGTTAGGTTAGGTTAGGTTAGGTTAGGTTAGGTTAGGTTAGGTTAGGTTAGGTTAGGTTAGGTTAGGTTAGGTTAGGTTAGGTTAGGTTAGGTTAGGTTAGGTTAGGTTAGGTTAGGTTAGGTTAGGTTAGGTTAGGTTAGGTTAGGTTAGGTTAGGTTAGGTTAGGTTAGGTTAGGTTAGGTTAGGTTAGGTTAGGTTAGGTTAGGTTAGGTTAGGTTAGGTTAGGTTAGGTTAGGTTAGGTTAGGTTAGGTTAGGTTAGGTTAGGTTAGGTTAGGTTAGGTTAGGTTAGGTTAGGTTAGGTTAGGTTAGGTTAGGTTAGGTTAGGTTAGGTTAGGTTAGGTTAGGTTAGGTTAGGTTAGGTTAGGTTAGGTTAGGTTAGGTTAGGTTAGGTTAGGTTAGGTTAGGTTAGGTTAGGTTAGGTTAGGTTAGGTTAGGTTAGGTTAGGTTAGGTTAGGTTAGGTTAGGTTAGGTTAGGTTAGGTTAGGTTAGGTTAGGTTAGGTTAGGTTAGGTTAGGTTAGGTTAGGTTAGGTTAGGTTAGGTTAGGTTAGGTTAGGTTAGGTTAGGTTAGGTTAGGTTAGGTTAGGTTAGGTTAGGTTAGGTTAGGTTAGGTTAGGTTAGGTTAGGTTAGGTTAGGTTAGGTTAGGTTAGGTTAGGTTAGGTTAGGTTAGGTTAGGTTAGGTTAGGTTAGGTTAGGTTAGGTTAGGTTAGGTTAGGTTAGGTTAGGTTAGGTTAGGTTAGGTTAGGTTAGGTTAGGTTAGGTTAGGTTAGGTTAGGTTAGGTTAGGTTAGGTTAGGTTAGGTTAGGTTAGGTTAGGTTAGGTTAGGTTAGGTTAGGTTAGGTTAGGTTAGGTTAGGTTAGGTTAGGTTAGGTTAGGTTAGGTTAGGTTAGGTTAGGTTAGGTTAGGTTAGGTTAGGTTAGGTTAGGTTAGGTTAGGTTAGGTTAGGTTAGGTTAGGTTAGGTTAGGTTAGGTTAGGTTAGGTTAGGTTAGGTTAGGTTAGGTTAGGTTAGGTTAGGTTAGGTTAGGTTAGGTTAGGTTAGGTTAGGTTAGGTTAGGTTAGGTTAGGTTAGGTTAGGTTAGGTTAGGTTAGGTTAGGTTAGGTTAGGTTAGGTTAGGTTAGGTTAGGTTAGGTTAGGTTAGGTTAGGTTAGGTTAGGTTAGGTTAGGTTAGGTTAGGTTAGGTTAGGTTAGGTTAGGTTAGGTTAGGTTAGGTTAGGTTAGGTTAGGTTAGGTTAGGTTAGGTTAGGTTAGGTTAGGTTAGGTTAGGTTAGGTTAGGTTAGGTTAGGTTAGGTTAGGTTAGGTTAGGTTAGGTTAGGTTAGGTTAGGTTAGGTTAGGTTAGGTTAGGTTAGGTTAGGTTAGGTTAGGTTAGGTTAGGTTAGGTTAGGTTAGGTTAGGTTAGGTTAGGTTAGGTTAGGTTAGGTTAGGTTAGGTTAGGTTAGGTTAGGTTAGGTTAGGTTAGGTTAGGTTAGGTTAGGTTAGGTTAGGTTAGGTTAGGTTAGGTTAGGTTAGGTTAGGTTAGGTTAGGTTAGGTTAGGTTAGGTTAGGTTAGGTTAGGTTAGGTTAGGTTAGGTTAGGTTAGGTTAGGTTAGGTTAGGTTAGGTTAGGTTAGGTTAGGTTAGGTTAGGTTAGGTTAGGTTAGGTTAGGTTAGGTTAGGTTAGGTTAGGTTAGGTTAGGTTAGGTTAGGTTAGGTTAGGTTAGGTTAGGTTAGGTTAGGTTAGGTTAGGTTAGGTTAGGTTAGGTTAGGTTAGGTTAGGTTAGGTTAGGTTAGGTTAGGTTAGGTTAGGTTAGGTTAGGTTAGGTTAGGTTAGGTTAGGTTAGGTTAGGTTAGGTTAGGTTAGGTTAGGTTAGGTTAGGTTAGGTTAGGTTAGGTTAGGTTAGGTTAGGTTAGGTTAGGTTAGGTTAGGTTAGGTTAGGTTAGGTTAGGTTAGGTTAGGTTAGGTTAGGTTAGGTTAGGTTAGGTTAGGTTAGGTTAGGTTAGGTTAGGTTAGGTTAGGTTAGGTTAGGTTAGGTTAGGTTAGGTTAGGTTAGGTTAGGTTAGGTTAGGTTAGGTTAGGTTAGGTTAGGTTAGGTTAGGTTAGGTTAGGTTAGGTTAGGTTAGGTTAGGTTAGGTTAGGTTAGGTTAGGTTAGGTTAGGTTAGGTTAGGTTAGGTTAGGTTAGGTTAGGTTAGGTTAGGTTAGGTTAGGTTAGGTTAGGTTAGGTTAGGTTAGGTTAGGTTAGGTTAGGTTAGGTTAGGTTAGGTTAGGTTAGGTTAGGTTAGGTTAGGTTAGGTTAGGTTAGGTTAGGTTAGGTTAGGTTAGGTTAGGTTAGGTTAGGTTAGGTTAGGTTAGGTTAGGTTAGGTTAGGTTAGGTTAGGTTAGGTTAGGTTAGGTTAGGTTAGGTTAGGTTAGGTTAGGTTAGGTTAGGTTAGGTTAGGTTAGGTTAGGTTAGGTTAGGTTAGGTTAGGTTAGGTTAGGTTAGGTTAGGTTAGGTTAGGTTAGGTTAGGTTAGGTTAGGTTAGGTTAGGTTAGGTTAGGTTAGGTTAGGTTAGGTTAGGTTAGGTTAGGTTAGGTTAGGTTAGGTTAGGTTAGGTTAGGTTAGGTTAGGTTAGGTTAGGTTAGGTTAGGTTAGGTTAGGTTAGGTTAGGTTAGGTTAGGTTAGGTTAGGTTAGGTTAGGTTAGGTTAGGTTAGGTTAGGTTAGGTTAGGTTAGGTTAGGTTAGGTTAGGTTAGGTTAGGTTAGGTTAGGTTAGGTTAGGTTAGGTTAGGTTAGGTTAGGTTAGGTTAGGTTAGGTTAGGTTAGGTTAGGTTAGGTTAGGTTAGGTTAGGTTAGGTTAGGTTAGGTTAGGTTAGGTTAGGTTAGGTTAGGTTAGGTTAGGTTAGGTTAGGTTAGGTTAGGTTAGGTTAGGTTAGGTTAGGTTAGGTTAGGTTAGGTTAGGTTAGGTTAGGTTAGGTTAGGTTAGGTTAGGTTAGGTTAGGTTAGGTTAGGTTAGGTTAGGTTAGGTTAGGTTAGGTTAGGTTAGGTTAGGTTAGGTTAGGTTAGGTTAGGTTAGGTTAGGTTAGGTTAGGTTAGGTTAGGTTAGGTTAGGTTAGGTTAGGTTAGGTTAGGTTAGGTTAGGTTAGGTTAGGTTAGGTTAGGTTAGGTTAGGTTAGGTTAGGTTAGGTTAGGTTAGGTTAGGTTAGGTTAGGTTAGGTTAGGTTAGGTTAGGTTAGGTTAGGTTAGGTTAGGTTAGGTTAGGTTAGGTTAGGTTAGGTTAGGTTAGGTTAGGTTAGGTTAGGTTAGGTTAGGTTAGGTTAGGTTAGGTTAGGTTAGGTTAGGTTAGGTTAGGTTAGGTTAGGTTAGGTTAGGTTAGGTTAGGTTAGGTTAGGTTAGGTTAGGTTAGGTTAGGTTAGGTTAGGTTAGGTTAGGTTAGGTTAGGTTAGGTTAGGTTAGGTTAGGTTAGGTTAGGTTAGGTTAGGTTAGGTTAGGTTAGGTTAGGTTAGGTTAGGTTAGGTTAGGTTAGGTTAGGTTAGGTTAGGTTAGGTTAGGTTAGGTTAGGTTAGGTTAGGTTAGGTTAGGTTAGGTTAGGTTAGGTTAGGTTAGGTTAGGTTAGGTTAGGTTAGGTTAGGTTAGGTTAGGTTAGGTTAGGTTAGGTTAGGTTAGGTTAGGTTAGGTTAGGTTAGGTTAGGTTAGGTTAGGTTAGGTTAGGTTAGGTTAGGTTAGGTTAGGTTAGGTTAGGTTAGGTTAGGTTAGGTTAGGTTAGGTTAGGTTAGGTTAGGTTAGGTTAGGTTAGGTTAGGTTAGGTTAGGTTAGGTTAGGTTAGGTTAGGTTAGGTTAGGTTAGGTTAGGTTAGGTTAGGTTAGGTTAGGTTAGGTTAGGTTAGGTTAGGTTAGGTTAGGTTAGGTTAGGTTAGGTTAGGTTAGGTTAGGTTAGGTTAGGTTAGGTTAGGTTAGGTTAGGTTAGGTTAGGTTAGGTTAGGTTAGGTTAGGTTAGGTTAGGTTAGGTTAGGTTAGGTTAGGTTAGGTTAGGTTAGGTTAGGTTAGGTTAGGTTAGGTTAGGTTAGGTTAGGTTAGGTTAGGTTAGGTTAGGTTAGGTTAGGTTAGGTTAGGTTAGGTTAGGTTAGGTTAGGTTAGGTTAGGTTAGGTTAGGTTAGGTTAGGTTAGGTTAGGTTAGGTTAGGTTAGGTTAGGTTAGGTTAGGTTAGGTTAGGTTAGGTTAGGTTAGGTTAGGTTAGGTTAGGTTAGGTTAGGTTAGGTTAGGTTAGGTTAGGTTAGGTTAGGTTAGGTTAGGTTAGGTTAGGTTAGGTTAGGTTAGGTTAGGTTAGGTTAGGTTAGGTTAGGTTAGGTTAGGTTAGGTTAGGTTAGGTTAGGTTAGGTTAGGTTAGGTTAGGTTAGGTTAGGTTAGGTTAGGTTAGGTTAGGTTAGGTTAGGTTAGGTTAGGTTAGGTTAGGTTAGGTTAGGTTAGGTTAGGTTAGGTTAGGTTAGGTTAGGTTAGGTTAGGTTAGGTTAGGTTAGGTTAGGTTAGGTTAGGTTAGGTTAGGTTAGGTTAGGTTAGGTTAGGTTAGGTTAGGTTAGGTTAGGTTAGGTTAGGTTAGGTTAGGTTAGGTTAGGTTAGGTTAGGTTAGGTTAGGTTAGGTTAGGTTAGGTTAGGTTAGGTTAGGTTAGGTTAGGTTAGGTTAGGTTAGGTTAGGTTAGGTTAGGTTAGGTTAGGTTAGGTTAGGTTAGGTTAGGTTAGGTTAGGTTAGGTTAGGTTAGGTTAGGTTAGGTTAGGTTAGGTTAGGTTAGGTTAGGTTAGGTTAGGTTAGGTTAGGTTAGGTTAGGTTAGGTTAGGTTAGGTTAGGTTAGGTTAGGTTAGGTTAGGTTAGGTTAGGTTAGGTTAGGTTAGGTTAGGTTAGGTTAGGTTAGGTTAGGTTAGGTTAGGTTAGGTTAGGTTAGGTTAGGTTAGGTTAGGTTAGGTTAGGTTAGGTTAGGTTAGGTTAGGTTAGGTTAGGTTAGGTTAGGTTAGGTTAGGTTAGGTTAGGTTAGGTTAGGTTAGGTTAGGTTAGGTTAGGTTAGGTTAGGTTAGGTTAGGTTAGGTTAGGTTAGGTTAGGTTAGGTTAGGTTAGGTTAGGTTAGGTTAGGTTAGGTTAGGTTAGGTTAGGTTAGGTTAGGTTAGGTTAGGTTAGGTTAGGTTAGGTTAGGTTAGGTTAGGTTAGGTTAGGTTAGGTTAGGTTAGGTTAGGTTAGGTTAGGTTAGGTTAGGTTAGGTTAGGTTAGGTTAGGTTAGGTTAGGTTAGGTTAGGTTAGGTTAGGTTAGGTTAGGTTAGGTTAGGTTAGGTTAGGTTAGGTTAGGTTAGGTTAGGTTAGGTTAGGTTAGGTTAGGTTAGGTTAGGTTAGGTTAGGTTAGGTTAGGTTAGGTTAGGTTAGGTTAGGTTAGGTTAGGTTAGGTTAGGTTAGGTTAGGTTAGGTTAGGTTAGGTTAGGTTAGGTTAGGTTAGGTTAGGTTAGGTTAGGTTAGGTTAGGTTAGGTTAGGTTAGGTTAGGTTAGGTTAGGTTAGGTTAGGTTAGGTTAGGTTAGGTTAGGTTAGGTTAGGTTAGGTTAGGTTAGGTTAGGTTAGGTTAGGTTAGGTTAGGTTAGGTTAGGTTAGGTTAGGTTAGGTTAGGTTAGGTTAGGTTAGGTTAGGTTAGGTTAGGTTAGGTTAGGTTAGGTTAGGTTAGGTTAGGTTAGGTTAGGTTAGGTTAGGTTAGGTTAGGTTAGGTTAGGTTAGGTTAGGTTAGGTTAGGTTAGGTTAGGTTAGGTTAGGTTAGGTTAGGTTAGGTTAGGTTAGGTTAGGTTAGGTTAGGTTAGGTTAGGTTAGGTTAGGTTAGGTTAGGTTAGGTTAGGTTAGGTTAGGTTAGGTTAGGTTAGGTTAGGTTAGGTTAGGTTAGGTTAGGTTAGGTTAGGTTAGGTTAGGTTAGGTTAGGTTAGGTTAGGTTAGGTTAGGTTAGGTTAGGTTAGGTTAGGTTAGGTTAGGTTAGGTTAGGTTAGGTTAGGTTAGGTTAGGTTAGGTTAGGTTAGAGTTAGGTTAGGTTAGGTTAGGTTAGGTTAGGTTAGGTTAGGTTAGGTTAGGTTAGGTTAGGTTAGGTTAGGTTAGGTTAGGTTAGGTTAGGTTAGGTTAGGTTAGGTTAGGTTAGGTTAGGTTAGGTTAGGTTAGGTTAGGTTAGGTTAGGTTAGGTTAGGTTAGGTTAGGTTAGGTTAGGTTAGGTTAGGTTAGGTTAGGTTAGGTTAGGTTAGGTTAGGTTAGGTTAGGTTAGGTTAGGTTAGGTTAGGTTAGGTTAGGTTAGGTTAGGTTAGGTTAGGTTAGGTTAGGTTAGGTTAGGTTAGGTTAGGTTAGGTTAGGTTAGGTTAGGTTAGGTTAGGTTAGGTTAGGTTAGGTTAGGTTAGGTTAGGTTAGGTTAGGTTAGGTTAGGTTAGGTTAGGTTAGGTTAGGTTAGGTTAGGTTAGGTTAGGTTAGGTTAGGTTAGGTTAGGTTAGGTTAGGTTAGGTTAGGTTAGGTTAGGTTAGGTTAGGTTAGGTTAGGTTAGGTTAGGTTAGGTTAGGTTAGGTTAGGTTAGGTTAGGTTAGGTTAGGTTAGGTTAGGTTAGGTTAGGTTAGGTTAGGTTAGGTTAGGTTAGGTTAGGTTAGGTTAGGTTAGGTTAGGTTAGGTTAGGTTAGGTTAGGTTAGGTTAGGTTAGGTTAGGTTAGGTTAGGTTAGGTTAGGTTAGGTTAGGTTAGGTTAGGTTAGGTTAGGTTAGGTTAGGTTAGGTTAGGTTAGGTTAGGTTAGGTTAGGTTAGGTTAGGTTAGGTTAGGTTAGGTTAGGTTAGGTTAGGTTAGGTTAGGTTAGGTTAGGTTAGGTTAGGTTAGGTTAGGTTAGGTTAGGTTAGGTTAGGTTAGGTTAGGTTAGGTTAGGTTAGGTTAGGTTAGGTTAGGTTAGGTTAGGTTAGGTTAGGTTAGGTTAGGTTAGGTTAGGTTAGGTTAGGTTAGGTTAGGTTAGGTTAGGTTAGGTTAGGTTAGGTTAGGTTAGGTTAGGTTAGGTTAGGTTAGGTTAGGTTAGGTTAGGTTAGGTTAGGTTAGGTTAGGTTAGGTTAGGTTAGGTTAGGTTAGGTTAGGTTAGGTTAGGTTAGGTTAGGTTAGGTTAGGTTAGGTTAGGTTAGGTTAGGTTAGGTTAGGTTAGGTTAGGTTAGGTTAGGTTAGGTTAGGTTAGGTTAGGTTAGGTTAGGTTAGGTTAGGTTAGGTTAGGTTAGGTTAGGTTAGGTTAGGTTAGGTTAGGTTAGGTTAGGTTAGGTTAGGTTAGGTTAGGTTAGGTTAGGTTAGGTTAGGTTAGGTTAGGTTAGGTTAGGTTAGGTTAGGTTAGGTTAGGTTAGGTTAGGTTAGGTTAGGTTAGGTTAGGTTAGGTTAGGTTAGGTTAGGTTAGGTTAGGTTAGGTTAGGTTAGGTTAGGTTAGGTTAGGTTAGGTTAGGTTAGGTTAGGTTAGGTTAGGTTAGGTTAGGTTAGGTTAGGTTAGGTTAGGTTAGGTTAGGTTAGGTTAGGTTAGGTTAGGTTAGGTTAGGTTAGGTTAGGTTAGGTTAGGTTAGGTTAGGTTAGGTTAGGTTAGGTTAGGTTAGGTTAGGTTAGGTTAGGTTAGGTTAGGTTAGGTTAGGTTAGGTTAGGTTAGGTTAGGTTAGGTTAGGTTAGGTTAGGTTAGGTTAGGTTAGGTTAGGTTAGGTTAGGTTAGGTTAGGTTAGGTTAGGTTAGGTTAGGTTAGGTTAGGTTAGGTTAGGTTAGGTTAGGTTAGGTTAGGTTAGGTTAGGTTAGGTTAGGTTAGGTTAGGTTAGGTTAGGTTAGGTTAGGTTAGGTTAGGTTAGGTTAGGTTAGGTTAGGTTAGGTTAGGTTAGGTTAGG
>NW_027315405.1:0-5000 GCF_023375885.2 Dermacentor andersoni | reverse complement strand
TTAGGTTAGGTTAGGTTAGGTTAGGTTAGGTTAGGTTAGGTTAGGTTAGGTTAGGTTAGGTTAGGTTAGGTTAGGTTAGGTTAGGTTAGGTTAGGTTAGGTTAGGTTAGGTTAGGTTAGGTTAGGTTAGGTTAGGTTAGGTTAGGTTAGGTTAGGTTAGGTTAGGTTAGGTTAGGTTAGGTTAGGTTAGGTTAGGTTAGGTTAGGTTAGGTTAGGTTAGGTTAGGTTAGGTTAGGTTAGGTTAGGTTAGGTTAGGTTAGGTTAGGTTAGGTTAGGTTAGGTTAGGTTAGGTTAGGTTAGGTTAGGTTAGGTTAGGTTAGGTTAGGTTAGGTTAGGTTAGGTTAGGTTAGGTTAGGTTAGGTTAGGTTAGGTTAGGTTAGGTTAGGTTAGGTTAGGTTAGGTTAGGTTAGGTTAGGTTAGGTTAGGTTAGGTTAGGTTAGGTTAGGTTAGGTTAGGTTAGGTTAGGTTAGGTTAGGTTAGGTTAGGTTAGGTTAGGTTAGGTTAGGTTAGGTTAGGTTAGGTTAGGTTAGGTTAGGTTAGGTTAGGTTAGGTTAGGTTAGGTTAGGTTAGGTTAGGTTAGGTTAGGTTAGGTTAGGTTAGGTTAGGTTAGGTTAGGTTAGGTTAGGTTAGGTTAGGTTAGGTTAGGTTAGGTTAGGTTAGGTTAGGTTAGGTTAGGTTAGGTTAGGTTAGGTTAGGTTAGGTTAGGTTAGGTTAGGTTAGGTTAGGTTAGGTTAGGTTAGGTTAGGTTAGGTTAGGTTAGGTTAGGTTAGGTTAGGTTAGGTTAGGTTAGGTTAGGTTAGGTTAGGTTAGGTTAGGTTAGGTTAGGTTAGGTTAGGTTAGGTTAGGTTAGGTTAGGTTAGGTTAGGTTAGGTTAGGTTAGGTTAGGTTAGGTTAGGTTAGGTTAGGTTAGGTTAGGTTAGGTTAGGTTAGGTTAGGTTAGGTTAGGTTAGGTTAGGTTAGGTTAGGTTAGGTTAGGTTAGGTTAGGTTAGGTTAGGTTAGGTTAGGTTAGGTTAGGTTAGGTTAGGTTAGGTTAGGTTAGGTTAGGTTAGGTTAGGTTAGGTTAGGTTAGGTTAGGTTAGGTTAGGTTAGGTTAGGTTAGGTTAGGTTAGGTTAGGTTAGGTTAGGTTAGGTTAGGTTAGGTTAGGTTAGGTTAGGTTAGGTTAGGTTAGGTTAGGTTAGGTTAGGTTAGGTTAGGTTAGGTTAGGTTAGGTTAGGTTAGGTTAGGTTAGGTTAGGTTAGGTTAGGTTAGGTTAGGTTAGGTTAGGTTAGGTTAGGTTAGGTTAGGTTAGGTTAGGTTAGGTTAGGTTAGGTTAGGTTAGGTTAGGTTAGGTTAGGTTAGGTTAGGTTAGGTTAGGTTAGGTTAGGTTAGGTTAGGTTAGGTTAGGTTAGGTTAGGTTAGGTTAGGTTAGGTTAGGTTAGGTTAGGTTAGGTTAGGTTAGGTTAGGTTAGGTTAGGTTAGGTTAGGTTAGGTTAGGTTAGGTTAGGTTAGGTTAGGTTAGGTTAGGTTAGGTTAGGTTAGGTTAGGTTAGGTTAGGTTAGGTTAGGTTAGGTTAGGTTAGGTTAGGTTAGGTTAGGTTAGGTTAGGTTAGGTTAGGTTAGGTTAGGTTAGGTTAGGTTAGGTTAGGTTAGGTTAGGTTAGGTTAGGTTAGGTTAGGTTAGGTTAGGTTAGGTTAGGTTAGGTTAGGTTAGGTTAGGTTAGGTTAGGTTAGGTTAGGTTAGGTTAGGTTAGGTTAGGTTAGGTTAGGTTAGGTTAGGTTAGGTTAGGTTAGGTTAGGTTAGGTTAGGTTAGGTTAGGTTAGGTTAGGTTAGGTTAGGTTAGGTTAGGTTAGGTTAGGTTAGGTTAGGTTAGGTTAGGTTAGGTTAGGTTAGGTTAGGTTAGGTTAGGTTAGGTTAGGTTAGGTTAGGTTAGGTTAGGTTAGGTTAGGTTAGGTTAGGTTAGGTTAGGTTAGGTTAGGTTAGGTTAGGTTAGGTTAGGTTAGGTTAGGTTAGGTTAGGTTAGGTTAGGTTAGGTTAGGTTAGGTTAGGTTAGGTTAGGTTAGGTTAGGTTAGGTTAGGTTAGGTTAGGTTAGGTTAGGTTAGGTTAGGTTAGGTTAGGTTAGGTTAGGTTAGGTTAGGTTAGGTTAGGTTAGGTTAGGTTAGGTTAGGTTAGGTTAGGTTAGGTTAGGTTAGGTTAGGTTAGGTTAGGTTAGGTTAGGTTAGGTTAGGTTAGGTTAGGTTAGGTTAGGTTAGGTTAGGTTAGGTTAGGTTAGGTTAGGTTAGGTTAGGTTAGGTTAGGTTAGGTTAGGTTAGGTTAGGTTAGGTTAGGTTAGGTTAGGTTAGGTTAGGTTAGGTTAGGTTAGGTTAGGTTAGGTTAGGTTAGGTTAGGTTAGGTTAGGTTAGGTTAGGTTAGGTTAGGTTAGGTTAGGTTAGGTTAGGTTAGGTTAGGTTAGGTTAGGTTAGGTTAGGTTAGGTTAGGTTAGGTTAGGTTAGGTTAGGTTAGGTTAGGTTAGGTTAGGTTAGGTTAGGTTAGGTTAGGTTAGGTTAGGTTAGGTTAGGTTAGGTTAGGTTAGGTTAGGTTAGGTTAGGTTAGGTTAGGTTAGGTTAGGTTAGGTTAGGTTAGGTTAGGTTAGGTTAGGTTAGGTTAGGTTAGGTTAGGTTAGGTTAGGTTAGGTTAGGTTAGGTTAGGTTAGGTTAGGTTAGGTTAGGTTAGGTTAGGTTAGGTTAGGTTAGGTTAGGTTAGGTTAGGTTAGGTTAGGTTAGGTTAGGTTAGGTTAGGTTAGGTTAGGTTAGGTTAGGTTAGGTTAGGTTAGGTTAGGTTAGGTTAGGTTAGGTTAGGTTAGGTTAGGTTAGGTTAGGTTAGGTTAGGTTAGGTTAGGTTAGGTTAGGTTAGGTTAGGTTAGGTTAGGTTAGGTTAGGTTAGGTTAGGTTAGGTTAGGTTAGGTTAGGTTAGGTTAGGTTAGGTTAGGTTAGGTTAGGTTAGGTTAGGTTAGGTTAGGTTAGGTTAGGTTAGGTTAGGTTAGGTTAGGTTAGGTTAGGTTAGGTTAGGTTAGGTTAGGTTAGGTTAGGTTAGGTTAGGTTAGGTTAGGTTAGGTTAGGTTAGGTTAGGTTAGGTTAGGTTAGGTTAGGTTAGGTTAGGTTAGGTTAGGTTAGGTTAGGTTAGGTTAGGTTAGGTTAGGTTAGGTTAGGTTAGGTTAGGTTAGGTTAGGTTAGGTTAGGTTAGGTTAGGTTAGGTTAGGTTAGGTTAGGTTAGGTTAGGTTAGGTTAGGTTAGGTTAGGTTAGGTTAGGTTAGGTTAGGTTAGGTTAGGTTAGGTTAGGTTAGGTTAGGTTAGGTTAGGTTAGGTTAGGTTAGGTTAGGTTAGGTTAGGTTAGGTTAGGTTAGGTTAGGTTAGGTTAGGTTAGGTTAGGTTAGGTTAGGTTAGGTTAGGTTAGGTTAGGTTAGGTTAGGTTAGGTTAGGTTAGGTTAGGTTAGGTTAGGTTAGGTTAGGTTAGGTTAGGTTAGGTTAGGTTAGGTTAGGTTAGGTTAGGTTAGGTTAGGTTAGGTTAGGTTAGGTTAGGTTAGGTTAGGTTAGGTTAGGTTAGGTTAGGTTAGGTTAGGTTAGGTTAGGTTAGGTTAGGTTAGGTTAGGTTAGGTTAGGTTAGGTTAGGTTAGGTTAGGTTAGGTTAGGTTAGGTTAGGTTAGGTTAGGTTAGGTTAGGTTAGGTTAGGTTAGGTTAGGTTAGGTTAGGTTAGGTTAGGTTAGGTTAGGTTAGGTTAGGTTAGGTTAGGTTAGGTTAGGTTAGGTTAGGTTAGGTTAGGTTAGGTTAGGTTAGGTTAGGTTAGGTTAGGTTAGGTTAGGTTAGGTTAGGTTAGGTTAGGTTAGGTTAGGTTAGGTTAGGTTAGGTTAGGTTAGGTTAGGTTAGGTTAGGTTAGGTTAGGTTAGGTTAGGTTAGGTTAGGTTAGGTTAGGTTAGGTTAGGTTAGGTTAGGTTAGGTTAGGTTAGGTTAGGTTAGGTTAGGTTAGGTTAGGTTAGGTTAGGTTAGGTTAGGTTAGGTTAGGTTAGGTTAGGTTAGGTTAGGTTAGGTTAGGTTAGGTTAGGTTAGGTTAGGTTAGGTTAGGTTAGGTTAGGTTAGGTTAGGTTAGGTTAGGTTAGGTTAGGTTAGGTTAGGTTAGGTTAGGTTAGGTTAGGTTAGGTTAGGTTAGGTTAGGTTAGGTTAGGTTAGGTTAGGTTAGGTTAGGTTAGGTTAGGTTAGGTTAGGTTAGGTTAGGTTAGGTTAGGTTAGGTTAGGTTAGGTTAGGTTAGGTTAGGTTAGGTTAGGTTAGGTTAGGTTAGGTTAGGTTAGGTTAGGTTAGGTTAGGTTAGGTTAGGTTAGGTTAGGTTAGGTTAGGTTAGGTTAGGTTAGGTTAGGTTAGGTTAGGTTAGGTTAGGTTAGGTTAGGTTAGGTTAGGTTAGGTTAGGTTAGGTTAGGTTAGGTTAGGTTAGGTTAGGTTAGGTTAGGTTAGGTTAGGTTAGGTTAGGTTAGGTTAGGTTAGGTTAGGTTAGGTTAGGTTAGGTTAGGTTAGGTTAGGTTAGGTTAGGTTAGGTTAGGTTAGGTTAGGTTAGGTTAGGTTAGGTTAGGTTAGGTTAGGTTAGGTTAGGTTAGGTTAGGTTAGGTTAGGTTAGGTTAGGTTAGGTTAGGTTAGGTTAGGTTAGGTTAGGTTAGGTTAGGTTAGGTTAGGTTAGGTTAGGTTAGGTTAGGTTAGGTTAGGTTAGGTTAGGTTAGGTTAGGTTAGGTTAGGTTAGGTTAGGTTAGGTTAGGTTAGGTTAGGTTAGGTTAGGTTAGGTTAGGTTAGGTTAGGTTAGGTTAGGTTAGGTTAGGTTAGGTTAGGTTAGGTTAGGTTAGGTTAGGTTAGGTTAGGTTAGGTTAGGTTAGGTTAGGTTAGGTTAGGTTAGGTTAGGTTAGGTTAGGTTAGGTTAGGTTAGGTTAGGTTAGGTTAGGTTAGGTTAGGTTAGGTTAGGTTAGGTTAGGTTAGGTTAGGTTAGGTTAGATCTGTCTCGCGTGTG
>NW_027315404.1:15000-27500 GCF_023375885.2 Dermacentor andersoni | reverse complement strand
CAGCAGAGGCCCGCACCTGCTCAATCAACGCCAACTCAATTTAAGGAAGGGCTGTTCAAAAGCTGATCGAAACCATCCAGTTTGGGAAAACCTATTTTATGCAGTAGTTTTTATTATTATTATTTTTTTTTTTTTTATTGTGAGAGACGTGAAATCGACACCACGAAATGAACGTCCCTTTGTTACCCTTTTGTTACCGCGGCTTCGAAACCGTGCGTAATACCAATTTAATTGTGTCCTGGTTGGCCGTTTGTCAGCACTTTGTGTTCTTCTAGAAAATCAACTACTAGTTTATAAATTACGTGCGCGAAATTTTCCTCCGTGTGCACCACCAAAATACTTAAAGAAGAGAGAATGCGTCCGGGGCCTTGGGATTTCGAAAATGACGTGCTCTGAAATTTTCACATCCGCCATTGGAAAGATAATTATTATCCGTCGTAAAAAAAAAAAAAAAGAAAAAAAAAAAAGAAAGAAATCACATTTGAAATTATCATTGAAAGTGGCCACGTTTTTCGGGGCATGTCTTGATGAAATAATCTCAGTTCAGTTCAGCATGATTGGATTTCATCTTTTCCAGTATTCTCAGTACTCTCGTTGTAGTACCAATTGCCGGCAGATTTTTTTTTTTAGTTGTTTAGAGTTATACATTCCTGAACGATGTTTTTCTTTTCCTCAAAGCTAGCCATAGAACCAGCGCTTTCTATAAAATCATGACAATAAGAATCCAGCATATCGGTTCATCTTCGGCGCGATTAAAGTTCGGGAACTGGCGATTTTTTATTGCCGTGATCAAGAAGGTTAACACCAGATAAGGCGTGATATTTCAGCATACCAGTCGCGATATCTAATCGAATCTAAGATTGAAATGGCGTTCTGAATTCTTTCGGTTCCAGATAGAAAGAAACAGAAAAAAAAAAAAAAAAGAAAGGATGTGATTGATTGCCATTCAAATCTGAAGACCGCGTGGAGAAAGTGTTCCGGTTTACATTCGGCAAATCAAAATGAACGGCTAAAATTAATCTATCGTCTGGTTTCATGCGCGAGATCACGTAAAAGGCAGCCATTCTTCTTAACATGGTTTCTCTCTTTTGCTCTCTCATTCGCGCACGGAAATTTCTTCGTACGGGAATTTTATGAAGCGAAGGCGGCTGCAGACCATTTTCTTTGTTTAGTTCATGTTCGTAGGCGCAAATTACAAACCTAACACTTGGAGCAACATTTCCACTACTCTAGAGGGGCATGAACTGTAGACAGTGCACGCTTTCTCATTTATCCAATCGCTCGCAAACACATTGCATTGCTAGTCTACAGTGGCAATACAAAGTGACGTTTCACCATGCACGTCGAAGTTCATTACCAGTACCGCGCCAGCATCGACCGGCCGGCGAAGCGACGAGCTCAGCAGCGCATGCGCAAGGCCCGACACCACCCCAACCGAGCTTCCCTGCTTATCGGAGAGAACAAGTGCGCGTGAACACGGGCGCGTCTGAGTATCTGGATTTAAAAAAAAAAAAAGAAAACAAAGAAAGCGTTTCCGAGATATTGACAAAGACAAGTGGTCGCGGTCGCTCTGAATCTTATCGTATTATAGAAAACGTGGGAAGGCGGCGCTTCCTCGAGGGTCAGAAAGTACAATCGTCGAACTAGGTGGCAAGTGGAGTACATCCTTTTTCTTGGAACGGTTTGCAATTGACTGCTTGAATGTGCCGACCACGCGTCGCGGGTCGCGTATAGAGCCAACCGTTGGCAAGCACGCGTCTAGCGTAGCAGCAGAACCGATCGCGGTTGCGATAACCCATCGTTGGCAGCGAAAAAGAAAAACACCCACACGCAGTTTGTAGCAATAACCGTACAAATCAATGTGGTTTTAAATATAGCTTCACTGGTCACCCAAGAAGGGCACCGAAACTTTCTCATGACGCACACCGCTGTAGTCCACAAAGAACAAAGCGCACAAAATAGATATGATACAGCCGCACCGCATTATTTCGTGTTTTCAGCATTTCATTACTTTCGTGTGCATGCGCGCTAGGGCCACGCAGGCCAGGAGTAAAAGGCACGAAAAGAAAAAAAAAAAAAAAAATGATACGCAATCCTAAGCTTTGACTTGACTGCTGTGGCACTCGCATTTGTGTTCTTTACCTTAGGCGAACGCAATGCGCAAACTGAACTGGAATTTCCAATAATGGAAATTCCTGTTTGGCTCATATTTGCGTTTTTCGCCCGAGCAAGCGCTTCACTGCACTACGCTTTGCCCCTTCAACGTGGCTACACTGCCCGGCAGGCGTGTTCTGCGTAGGGCCGAACCTGCAGGCAAAAAGCATGGGCGCCGCCATCTTGTTGAGAGCGGCGCCAGGGACACAATCGCGCCTAGCTCATTGAGTTTTCCCCCAAAACTGAAAAAAATTTGACTTCATTAAACGAGAAAGATGCCACGAGTGCCCCAACAAAAAGCTTTGAGGATTACCGAAGGGTAACTGAGGGCGACGCAACGGGCTCTGGAAAGAAGGATGATGGGTGTGGCGTCACGGGGGGATCGGAATAGAGCAGATTGGGGTGTGCGAGAAGAAACGCTCGTTAATGACACCAAAGTTTAAACCAGGAAAAACAAATGGGCATGCGCAGGGCATGCAATCTGGGGGGAAGATAACCGGTGGCCATTAAGGGTTACAGACTGAATTCCAAGAGGAGGGAAGCGTAGCAGGGGGTGGCAGAAAGTTAGGAGGGCAGATTAGATTAGGGACTACATGGCGACAATCGGCACCTGACCGGGGTACTTGGAGGATCATGGCAGATGCCTTTGCCCTGCAGTGGGCGTAGCCAGGATGATGATGATGATGATGTTCATGATGAAAAGGTAGCAACAGGTCTTCGTAACATACAGGTTAGAAAGATGAGGCACCTTTTAACCCTTGAATATATTTCGCCACATTTGGGCATACGACAAGTTTGTTTTCGAGGCGCTCGGTCCCACTGCTGCGAAAATGTGTACACAAAGGCTGCACAGTAGTTGCCAGAAATCGGGCACTCTATTTTTCTTTCATAGGGAATCTTTCTTCCACTTGGGCAGCGGATTTCGGCGGCAGGGCGAGCTTGCGTGGCCGCGGTGGTTTACGGATCCAAGCGATAGTGAACTCCAAAATCCAGTGTTGGCTTTGAGTGGGATTCATATTGATTGCGAACCCCACGGCTAATCCTACCCCCCATCCCCCCAAGTGGCTCTTTACAGGAGACAATCATTCAGAGACATCGGACAAATAGGAATTCTGGTTCTTTCTTTTGCTTTCATTAATTTTTCTCGAAGCCCATAACTAGAAATTTGCTGGAGCGGCTGTCCCATTTGCGACGCAACAAGTGCGACGCTACACACAGATGGAGTGGCAGTTTAATTACTCTCGTGGTCCGCGAACCGGCATCGTTGCGTGTAGTATAGGAATGGTGCGTGTCAAGTCACTGCTCGCGTTGAGCTTGTGCTCTTCATTTTGATTGAATGAAGTCTCACCTAAGTGAGCGGGGCCGATCCCGGAGGTAGTGCAATACCGGGCCGACCTGCGGCGGAGGTGAAGCAGGCTTCAAGCACTCCGCCAACTTCCAAAAATAGGTTTAATATCGTGGGTCCATATAGAACCCGTATCAGATATTAAGCTGATAAGAACAGATACTACACTTTGATCTTAGCCAAAAGGCCGAGAAGCGATGTCCTTCACTTCACTTCATTGTACTACTGCCTTGTGGGCGCCCTGCCGACATGGGTAACCTCAGCAACAGCGTGGGCAATATTATAAAATTCAGCCTGTGTACAGACTCAACGCTCCCTATCTCACGGATGAACTCGCAACGCCTCAGTCTTTCGCTGTTAACGAAACGCTGTCGCGTAGAAACGAGACCCGAGTGCAAGCTTGCTTGTAACGCGAAACCAACCAAGGCAACCTCGTAGAAAACGGAACAGGCGAGCGGAAAAAAACGCGCCAGGGGAATGCTTACTTCCGTCTGAATGCGACCGCTCAAGGTGACCTTCCTTGAGGGCTTCGTTTCAAGCCCGTGTGCAATTGTAATATACTACGCGCATTTCCTTCATTTCTTTTTATTTACCGCAAGGCCCACTGAAAATTTTGATACGGCACAGGCCGGGACGGATCGCAACGTGTCGAATCGACCGGTAGAATTAGGTAGCATGCCCCATGTACGAAGACGAGCAACATAGAAGTGAATGACAAAATAAATATAGAAAACGCTGCACACTCCTTCCCACCGGAAACATAGAGGGGAGAAAGATCGCCATCTGAAACACAGGCATTGTAAAAAAAAAAAAAAAAGTGCTACCTCATCATCTTTACCATTACCGTGTGTGTGTATGTATATATGCATGTGTGTGTGTGTGTGTGTGTGTGTGTGTTTGTGTATTTATATATATATATATATATATATACGCACACATGCTAGCATAGCTTAAACGCAGCTGGAAAGCTCAGCCTTGCACAAGAACCACCCCCTGTCGCAAACCCCTTTGAAACATTCAAATGGGAAACACGAGTACAGCGAGGTCGTTCGAACCTGGCGCCAAAACGCATTAGCGCCATCTGTGTACGGAACTAGGAAAACCTGCGGACTTTGCAATACAGAAAGAAAGGTAGATGGCGCGAGCTAACGCTCCATTGCATACTAAGAACGAGAGTTAGTGAATAATGGCAGAAACGTCTTGGGAAGAGAAAAAAAAAAAAAAAAAACGCGCAACAGTTGTTGGCTTGTGCAAGCACTCTATGTTACAGCGATTAAAGAGCATAGCATCTTCTACAACAGCAGCTACAAAAAGAAGAAGAACGTGAGAGAGGGAGAGACACAGGCGTGTTTCTTTGGAATGCAGAGCATGCAGCACATACTATAAAGTGCCAAAGAGACGGGGAAAGCAGATGGCGCGAAGGTGTATGTCCTCAAAGCTTGAAAGCAATTTCTAAATTACAACATGTACCGAAGTCCACCTACTCTCATCAGGTTGCTCCCGCCTCCAGTTGCGTTTAAAGTGAAATTACAGTCGCCTCAAAGGCAGACAGAGAGAGAGTGAAAATAGGTACACTTGCTTCGCGCAGCTGCAGCCGTTCAAATTTTACAGCAAGAGCACTCCCGAAAGCACAAAGTCCGCTGCCGCCTGGGCGCAATGCGCTCGCTTCAGTAAATTGCCGTGCTGGCCTCGGCAACCAAGAGGTGTAGTGCGGCAGACTGCTGCATTGTAGCACACCGGAAACCGTGCAGACGTAAGCGATCGCCTCGACATCGCTGCGAGCGCTCGAAGAGACAAAGTCCGAAACCACGTGTGCCGGGGCGGTGCGAGCGCGACGCCTTTGACGCAACTTTTGCGTACAAGCCGCCGCACCGCCACGACGGAATCGCTGGCATCCCGCACGCAGCTGCATTGTGTCACGCCGGCAATCGTTGAAACACCACGCAGTCGTCGGCGTCGGCCCCGACATGGTTGCGAGCGCTGGAAGAGACAAAGTCCGAAACCGCGTGTGCCGGGGCGGCGCGAGCGCGACGCCTTTGACGCAACTTTTGCGTACAAGCCGCCGCACGGCCACGACGGAGCCGGTGTCACCCTGCAGAGGGCTGCACTATAGCACGCCGGGAACCGGCAAAGAACCGCGCAGACGTCGTCGTTGGCCGCGGCGTTGCCGCGAGCACGCGAAGAGACAAAGTCCGAAACGACGTCAGCCGGGGCGTCGAGCACGCCGCCCGCACTGTTCGCACGCGTGCTCGGAAATGGCGAAGGGGCCGCGCTAGCGTGCCTTGAATCGGTGAGCGGCGGTACCGCGGCGATCGCCAGAGCTCGAATCCGCCCTGCAAAAGCCAAATATTGGCGCTCGGCTCGGCGCAGTACGCCGCCGCGTCGCACGAGTACGGCCCCATGGAGGTCTGGGCACTTATCGCTGCTACTGTAAGGGGCCGTACGGCCCCGGCCGACATTGTACCGTAGTGCGATTTTCGGCTTGCGCGTGCTCGTGGCGTAGTCCGCGCACCGTTCCGACGTCGACAATCGTGCCCACGACTACGCGAGCGCTGGAAGAGACAAAGTCCGAAACCGCGTGTGCCGGGGCGGCGCGAGCGCGACGCCTTTGACGCAACTTTTGCGTACAAGCCGCCGCACGGACACGACGGAATCGCTGGCATCCCGCACGCAGCTGCATTGTGTCACGCCGGCAATCGTTGAAACACCACGCAGTCGTCGGCGTCGGCCCCGACATGGTTGCGAGCGCTGGAAGAGACAAAGTCCGAAACCGCGTGTGCCGGGGCGGCGCGAGCGCGACGCCTTTGACGCAACTTTTGCGTACAAGCCGCCGCACGGCCACGACGGAGCCGGTGTCACCCTGCAGAGGGCTGCACTATAGCACGCCGGGAACCGGCAAAGAACCGCGCAGACGTCGTCGTTGGCCGCGGCGTTGCCGCGAGCACGCGAAGAGACAAAGTCCGAAACGACGTCAGCCGGGGCGTCGAGCACGCCGCCCGCACTGTTCGCACGCGTGCTCGGAAATGGCGAAGGGGCCGCGCTAGCGTGCCTTGAATCGGTGAGCGGCGGTACCGCGGCGATCGCCAGAGCTCGAATCCGCCCTGCAAAAGCCAAATATTGGCGCTCGGCTCGGCGCAGTACGCGGCCGCGTCGCACGAGTACGGCCCCATGGAGGTCTGGGCACTTATCGCTGCTACTGTAAGGGGCCGTACGGCCCCGGCCGACATTGTACCGTAGTGCGATTTTCGGCTTGCGCGTGCTCGTGGCGTAGTCCGCGCACCGTTCCGACGTCGACAATCGTGCCCACGACTACGCGAGCGCTGGAAGAGACAAAGTCCGAAACCGCGTGTGCCGGGGCGGCGCGAGCGCGACGCCTTTGACGCAACTTTTGCGTACAAGCCGCCGCACGGCCACGACGGAGCCGGTGTCACCCTGCAGAGGGCTGCACTATAGCACGCCGGGAACCGGCAAAGAACCGCGCAGACGTCGTCGTTGGCCGCGGCGTTGCCGCGAGCACGCGAAGAGACAAAGTCCGAAACGACGTCAGCCGGGGCGTCGAGCACGCCGCCCGCACTGTTCGCACGCTGTGCTCGGAAATGGCGAAGGGGCCGCGCTAGCGTGCCTTGAATCGGTGAGCGGCGGTACCGCGGCAATCGCCAGAGCTCGAATCCGCCCTGCAAAAGCCAAATATTGGCGCTCGGCTCGGCGCAGTACGCCGCCGCGTCGCACGAGTACGGCCCCATGGAGGTCTGGGCACTTATCGCTGCTACTGTAAGGGGCCGTAGGGCCCCGGCCGACATTGTACCGTAGTGCGATTTTCGTCTTGCGCGTGCTCGTGGCGGTGTCCGCGCACCGTTCCGAAGTCGACAATCGTGCCCACGACTACGCGAGCGCTGGAAGAGACAAAGTCCGAAACCGCGTGTGCCGGGGCGGCGCGAGCGCGACGCCTTTGACGCAACTTTTGCGTACAAGCCGCCGCACGGCCACGACGGAGCCGGTGTCACCCTGCAGAGGGCTGCACTATAGCACGCCGGGAACCGGCAAAGAACCGCGCAGACGTCGTCGTTGGCCGCGGCGTTGCCGCGAGCACGCGAAGAGACAAAGTCCGAAACGACGTCAGCCGGGGCGTCGAGCACGCCGCCCGCACTGTTCGCACTCGTGCTCGGAAATGGCGAAGGGGCCGTGCTAGCGTGCCTCGAATCGATCGGCCGGGGGCCCCGTAGGGCGACAGAAAGGCAATTGTGCAGGAAACCGTACTGGCCATTAGCGAGAAATTGCCGTTCGCGCATTCGGTAGACGCGCTGCGCTTTCACGACTTCGGCATTGTGCTGCCGACGTAAGCTTTCAATCTTGCTCGCGGCGTTACGAGGCGGCACGATTTTCGCCAAACGCTCGTCGAAAGTGGCACGAGTACGGCCCCATGGAGGTCTGGGTACTTATCGCTGCTATTATATGGGGGTCCCAGAGAGCAGTCGCCCCCAAAGCGACCTGGGTGTTTGATATGCGGCGGGCTTCGTGCCCGTCAAGCGTGTCCCCGGTATCGCTCCCGTGGATCCCACAGCTGACGTCTGCAGCCTCATCCGCTTGATGCGTTAGGGGCTGGTTGTCGGACGACGCTTTTTCCACGATATCGAAGTGTGTTCCGCATCGTCCTCGGACGAATCAAATACGAAAGCGCCGAAGGCGCGGGCGTGACCCGTCGCCTAGCGGCTTTGCCGTCTCGGCTACGTTGCAAGTGTCGGTCGGTCCACCAGTGCTGCGGGCTCGAGAGAAACCGCAAGCCGCGATCGAGTCGACACAACCGGTCTATCGAGAATGTTGCGTGCTTCTTGCCGCGTGGCGATACCCGGCCCTGCGGGGAGGGCGCCGTAGCGAGCTCGAACGCCGTCGTCTCGGACTGTGCAAAGTGCTACCCTTTGCGAGAACGAAGCGTGTTGGGGCGCCTGAAGGTGGCCTCGGCATCGCAAAAACGGCGTCCGGCCTGCTTGAAAGGCTGGACGCGCAGTTGAACGATTACCTGGTTGATCCTGCCAGTAATCATATGCTTGTCTCAAAGATTAAGCCATGCATGTCTAAGTACATGCCGAAATAAGGCGAAACCGCGAATGGCTCATTAAATCAGTTATGGTTCCTTAGATCGTTTCTTCCTACTTGGATAACTGTGGCAATTCTAGAGCTAATACATGCAGTGAGCCTGAAGCCCTTTGGGCGACGGGTGCTTTTATTAGACCAAGATCGATCGGGTTTCGGCCCGTATTGTGTGGTGACTCTGGATAACTTTGTGCTGATCGCATGGCCACGAGCCGGCGACGTTTCTTTCAAGTGTCTGCCTTATCAACTTTCGATGGTAGGTTACTTGCTTACCATGGTTGTTACGGGTAACGGAGAATCAGGGTTCGATTCCGGAGAGGGAGCCTGAGAAAC
This sequence comes from Dermacentor andersoni, assembly GCF_023375885.2. Classification (NCBI taxonomy): domain Eukaryota; kingdom Metazoa; phylum Arthropoda; class Arachnida; order Ixodida; family Ixodidae; genus Dermacentor; species Dermacentor andersoni. The sequence continues at coordinate 18,577 of NW_027315404.1, read as the reverse complement.
GGCTACCACATCCAAGGAAGGCAGCAGGCGCGCAAATTACCCACTCCCGGCACGGGGAGGTAGTGACGAAAAATAACAATACGGGACTCTTTTGAGGCCCCGTAATTGAAATGAGTACACTCTAAATCCTTTAACGAGGATCAATTGGAGGGCAAGTCTGGTGCCAGCAGCCGCGGTAATTCCAGCTCCAATAGCGTATACTAAAGCTGCTGCGGTTAAAAAGCTCGTAGTTGGATCTCAGTTCCAGACGAGTAGTGCATCTACCCGATGCGACGGCTCGGACTGAACATCATGCCGGTCCTTTCTTGGTGCACTTCATTGTGTGCCTCGAGAAGGCCGGTGCTTTTACTTTGAAAAAATTAGAGTGCTCAACGCAGGCGAGTCGCCTGAATAAACTTGCATGGAATAATAGAACAAGACCTCGTTTCTGTTCTGTTGGTTTTTGGAATACGAGGTAATGATTAAGAGGGACAGACGGGGGCATTCGTATTGCGGCGCTAGAGGTGAAATTCTTGGACCGTCGCAAGACGAACTACTGCGAAAGCATTTGCCAAGAATGTTTTCTTTGATCAAGAACGAAAGTCAGAGGTTCGAAGGCGATCAGATACCGCCCTAGTTCTGACCATAAACGATGCCAACCAGCGATCCGCCTGAGTTACTCAAATGACTCGGCGGGCAGCTTCCGGGAAACCAAAGTGTTTGGGTTCCGGGGGAAGTATGGTTGCAAAGCTGAAACTTAAAGGAATTGACGGAAGGGCACCACCAGGAGTGGAGCCTGCGGCTTAATTTGACTCAACACGGGAAAACTTACCCGGCCCGGACACTGGGAGGATTGACAGATTGAGAGCTCTTTCTTGATTCGGTGGATGGTGGTGCATGGCCGTTCTTAGTTGGTGGAGCGATTTGTCTGGTTAATTCCGATAACGAACGAGACTCTAGCCTATTAAATAGGTGCGGGGTTCCCAGCACCTTACAACCTTCTTAGAGGGACAAGCGGCTCCTAGCCGCACGAAACAGAGCAATAACAGGTCTGTGATGCCCTTAGATGTCCGGGGCCGCACGCGCGCTACACTGAAGGAAGCAGCGTGTCTTTATCCCTGTCTGAAAGGACTGGGTAACCCGTGGAACTTCTTTCGTGATTGGGATAGGGGCTTGCAATTGTTCCCCTTGAACGAGGAATTCCCAGTAAGCGCGAGTCATAAGCTCGCGTTGATTACGTCCCTGCCCTTTGTACACACCGCCCGTCGCTACTACCGATTGAATGATTTAGTGAGGTCTTCGGACCGATGTCCGGCGCGGCCTTTCGGTTGCGCCGGTCTGTTGGAAAGATGACCAAACTTGATCATTTAGAGGAAGTAAAAGTCGTAACAAGGTTTCCGTAGGTGAACCTGCGGAAGGATCATTACCGGATTGTGAAGGGTGGCGAGCGCCATTGTTTCTACCCCGTGTGGGTGAAGCAGCTCGCTGCGCCCGACGCTTTCCGCCGCTGGCCCCGCTTGGACGCGGGGACGGCTATACCCGAACATGCCGGGGACTGCCTGAATTTTGAGGGGCGCCCCGTGCCAAATTTGTTGCGCCCAGTGGACGCCGGCTGCAACCTTGGACGGTTGGCTTGGCCGCGCCCGCGGGTAGAAACGGCGTAACGCACACTGGGTGGGCTTTCTGTCCGCTTTGGCGCTCTTGCGCGGAATGGGAGTAAGACGACCCGACCTGCTGCTTTGCCCAGTACGAGGGGAACGGCGAAGCGTGCGGTCGGTCAAGGAACTGACGGTCGAGAGCTAATGCCGCTGCCGCTTAGTACACACACGGAACCGTGGTGCGAGCGCTCTCCCGTCCTCCGCGGCAAACGCTGCCGAGTCTGAAAAGGCTGGCGGCTGCCGGTCGCTTCCTGCGGCGAGTATGGAGTAACGACCCGACTTTGTTGCCACCCAAGTACTAAAGGAACGGTGTGGCGCTCGGTCGGTCATGGAACTGTCGGTATGAGGGTGCGGCTGCCAAGTACGGAAGGAACCGTGGCCTAAAGTGCTCTCCCGTCCTCCGCGGCAAATGCCACCGAGTCCGAAAGGGCCGGAGGCTGCCGGTCGGCTCCTGCTCGTGACGCGCGAGGTGTCGAGATCGCGGTTTAATGCGACGACGTCTGCAGGCTATTCGCCCGCCGCCGAGGGAAAGGCGGCGTTGCTGCGAAGTACCGAAGGAAACGCGGCTTTGCTACGTCGGAAGCGTTCTGCGGTTAGCGGACTTGTGCGCTTTGGGAAGGCGCCGCACGTCGAAAGAGGAAGTACGGACAGACGAGGGACTGTAGTCCCGGTTTCGAACGCACTTGCGGCCAGGCCCTTGCTGGCTTCGTCTTCCGCCTCAAGTAGACTTGTTGTGGCGCCGGCGCAGGGAGCCGTCCCTGGCACTGGCCGAGTGGTTTTGGAGAGCTGCGCGAGTACGCGCGCCGGGCTCTTGTCTTTCGTCTCAAGTAGGCTGTTGGATCAACAGCGGTTATGCTGCGGCGATCTGCCGATGCGAAAGTGTGTGTGTGTTTGAGGCCCTTCTATGAACCTACTGCTGACTGAAGCGAAGCACGTCGATGGGGGTGAAGCCCTGCCCGTGGCCGTGTAGCCGTTAAAGACTCCACAGCGGCTTAGCCCTAATCATGGCTCTGTCGCTCTTTGCAATTTTTAGTGGAGCGATGTGAACGTGCACACGAGACACACGGGTCCGGTGGATGGTTGGCAGGTAAAACCGGCTTCGAGTGCGCGCAAACGGCATAAGGTGCCTCGAGGGCAAGCGAGGAAGGCGTGGGCGCAAAACACACGCGCGAGTAGCAGGAGTGGAGTGCCATTAGGCTTTCAGCTGCTGAGACGCGGCCGCCGAAAGAGCGAGACTGGAGGAGCGCACGCCGAAAGGCGCTCTTCGAAACCACACACAGGGAGACGCCACGTGCCTAAAACCCTGGTTGTACTGTACTGAATTGAACAAACTATTTTTCACGACTCTAAGCGGTGGATCACTCGGTTCTCGGGTCGATGAAGAACGCAGCCAGCTGCGAGACTTGGTGTGAATTGCAGGACACACTGAGCACTGATTCTTTGAACGCACATTGCGGCCTTGGGTCTTCCCTTGGCTTCGTCTGTCTGAGGGTCGGATCACATATCAAGAGAGACTTCGGCGCACAGGGAACGTGCGTCCGTCGACTCGTTTTGACCGCGTCGGCATCATGGACAGTACGTTGAGCGCTAAAGCCACGCGCCAGCGGCCTCACGAGAGGGAGACGGTGGCAAACCGTTGTGCCAATTCTTCGAAAAGACGGAAACGAGGCAATACTACTGCAGCGTGACGAGTGCGCGCCTCTAGTAAGACCGCCGCAGGATGGAGTCGGATACCTGCAGGGAAAGAGCGGTCCAAGCACGAGGCGCGAACGTCTGTTGCCATGTAGCGCGCACGTTTGCGAGAGAGTCGGAAGCGCACGCTTGCGTGCACGGAAAACGTGGGAATGAAACGCCGGCCGATTCCCGCGCCGTGCGCAAAGCCAGCGCGATCGCAATTTGCGCTGTTTGCCTTCGAAGTACGTCGAGCTCCAGAGCTGGTC
>NW_027315404.1:0-7500 GCF_023375885.2 Dermacentor andersoni | reverse complement strand
GTTCATGTTCGTAGGCGCAAATTACAAACCTAACACTTGGAGCAACATTTCCACTACTCTAGAGGGGCATGAACTGTAGACAGTGCACGCTTTCTCATTTATCCAATCGCTCGCAAACACATTGCATTGCTAGTCTACAGTGGCAATACAAAGTGACGTTTCACCATGCACGTCGAAGTTCATTACCAGTACCGCGCCAGCATCGACCGGCCGGCGAAGCGACGAGCTCAGCAGCGCATGCGCAAGGCCCGACACCACCCCAACCGAGCTTCCCTGCTTATCGGAGAGAACAAGTGCGCGTGAACACGGGCGCGTCTGAGTATCTGGATTTAAAAAAAAAAAAAGAAAACAAAGAAAGCGTTTCCGAGATATTGACAAAGACAAGTGGTCGCGGTCGCTCTGAATCTTATCGTATTATAGAAAACGTGGGAAGGCGGCGCTTCCTCGAGGGTCAGAAAGTACAATCGTCGAACTAGGTGGCAAGTGGAGTACATCCTTTTTCTTGGAACGGTTTGCAATTGACTGCTTGAATGTGCCGACCACGCGTCGCGGGTCGCGTATAGAGCCAACCGTTGGCAAGCACGCGTCTAGCGTAGCAGCAGAACCGATCGCGGTTGCGATAACCCATCGTTGGCAGCGAAAAAGAAAAACACCCACACGCAGTTTGTCAGCAATAACCGTACAAATCAATGTGGTTTTAAATATAGCTTCACTGGTCACCCAAGAAGGGCACCGAAACTTTCTCATGACGCACACCGCTGTAGTCCACAAAGAACAAAGCGCACAAAATAGATATGATACAGCCGCACCGCATTATTTCGTGTTTTCAGCATTTCATTACTTTCGTGTGCATGCGCGCTAGGGCCACGCAGGCCAGGAGTAAAAGGCACGAAAAGAAAAAAAAAAAAAAAATGATACGCAATCCTAAGCTTTGACTTGACTGCTGTGGCACTCGCATTTGTGTTCTTTACCTTAGGCGAACGCAATGCGCAAACTGAACTGGAATTTCCAATAATGGAAATTCCTGTTTGGCTCATATTTGCGTTTTTCGCCCGAGCAAGCGCTTCACTGCACTACGCTTTGCCCCTTCAACGTGGCTACACTGCCCGGCAGGCGTGTTCTGCGTAGGGCCGAACCTGCAGGCAAAAAGCATGGGCGCCGCCATCTTGTTGAGAGCGGCGCCAGGGACACAATCGCGCCTAGCTCATTGAGTTTTCCCCCAAAACTGAAAAAAATTTGACTTCATTAAACGAGAAAGATGCCACGAGTGCCCCAACAAAAAGCTTTGAGGATTACCGAAGGGTAACTGAGGGCGACGCAACGGGCTCTGGAAAGAAGGATGATGGGTGTGGCGTCACGGGGGGATCGGAATAGAGCAGATTGGGGTGTGCGAGAAGAAACGCTCGTTAATGACACCAAAGTTTAAACCAGGAAAAACAAATGGGCATGCGCAGGGCATGCAATCTGGGGGGAAGATAACCGGTGGCCATTAAGGGTTACAGACTGAATTCCAAGAGGAGGGAAGCGTAGCAGGGGGTGGCAGAAAGTTAGGAGGGCAGATTAGATTAGGGACTACATGGCGACAATCGGCACCTGACCGGGGTACTTGGAGGATCATGGCAGATGCCTTTGCCCTGCAGTGGGCGTAGCCAGGATGATGATGATGATGATGTTCATGATGAAAAGGTAGCAACAGGTCTTCGTAACATACAGGTTAGAAAGATGAGGCACCTTTTAACCCTTGAATATATTTCGCCACATTTGGGCATACGACAAGTTTGTTTTCGAGGCGCTCGGTCCCACTGCTGCGAAAATGTGTACACAAAGGCTGCACAGTAGTTGCCAGAAATCGGGCACTCTATTTTTCTTTCATAGGGAATCTTTCTTCCACTTGGGCAGCGGATTTCGGCGGCAGGGCGAGCTTGCGTGGCCGCGGTGGTTTACGGATCCAAGCGATAGTGAACTCCAAAATCCAGTGTTGGCTTTGAGTGGGATTCATATTGATTGCGAACCCCACGGCTAATCCTACCCCCCATCCCCCCAAGTGGCTCTTTACAGGAGACAATCATTCAGAGACATCGGACAAATAGGAATTCTGGTTCTTTCTTTTGCTTTCATTAATTTTTCTCGAAGCCCATAACTAGAAATTTGCTGGAGCGGCTGTCCCATTTGCGACGCAACAAGTGCGACGCTACACACAGATGGAGTGGCAGTTTAATTACTCTCGTGGTCCGCGAACCGGCATCGTTGCGTGTAGTATAGGAATGGTGCGTGTCAAGTCACTGCTCGCGTTGAGCTTGTGCTCTTCATTTTGATTGAATGAAGTCTCACCTAAGTGAGCGGGGCCGATCCCGGAGGTAGTGCAATACCGGGCCGACCTGCGGCGGAGGTGAAGCAGGCTTCAAGCACTCCGCCAACTTCCAAAAATAGGTTTAATATCGTGGGTCCATATAGAACCCGTATCAGATATTAAGCTGATAAGAACAGATACTACACTTTGATCTTAGCCAAAAGGCCGAGAAGCGATGTCCTTCACTTCACTTCATTGTACTACTGCCTTGTGGGCGCCCTGCCGACATGGGTAACCTCAGCAACAGCGTGGGCAATATTATAAAATTCAGCCTGTGTACAGACTCAACGCTCCCTATCTCACGGATGAACTCGCAACGCCTCAGTCTTTCGCTGTTAACGAAACGCTGTCGCGTAGAAACGAGACCCGAGTGCAAGCTTGCTTGTAACGCGAAACCAACCAAGGCAACCTCGTAGAAAACGGAACAGGCGAGCGGAAAAAAACGCGCCAGGGGAATGCTTACTTCCGTCTGAATGCGACCGCTCAAGGTGACCTTCCTTGAGGGCTTCGTTTCAAGCCCGTGTGCAATTGTAATATACTACGCGCATTTCCTTCATTTCTTTTTATTTACCGCAAGGCCCACTGAAAATTTTGATACGGCACAGGCCGGGACGGATCGCAACGTGTCGAATCGACCGGTAGAATTAGGTAGCATGCCCCATGTACGAAGACGAGCAACATAGAAGTGAATGACAAAATAAATATAGAAAACGCTGCACACTCCTTCCCACCGGAAACATAGAGGGGAGAAAGATCGCCATCTGAAACACAGGCATTGTAAAAAAAAAAAAAAAGTGCTACCTCATCATCTTTACCATTACCGTGTGTGTGTATGTATATATGCATGTGTGTGTGTGTGTGTGTGTGTGTGTGTTTGTGTATTTATATATATATATATATATATATACGCACACATGCTAGCATAGCTTAAACGCAGCTGGAAAGCTCAGCCTTGCACAAGAACCACCCCCTGTCGCAAACCCCTTTGAAACATTCAAATGGGAAACACGAGTACAGCGAGGTCGTTCGAACCTGGCGCCAAAACGCATTAGCGCCATCTGTGTACGGAACTAGGAAAACCTGCGGACTTTGCAATACAGAAAGAAAGGTAGATGGCGCGAGCTAACGCTCCATTGCATACTAAGAACGAGAGTTAGTGAATAATGGCAGAAACGTCTTGGGAAGAGAAAAAAAAAAAAAAAAAACGCGCAACAGTTGTTGGCTTGTGCAAGCACTCTATGTTACAGCGATTAAAGAGCATAGCATCTTCTACAACAGCAGCTACAAAAAGAAGAAGAACGTGAGAGAGGGAGAGACACAGGCGTGTTTCTTTGGAATGCAGAGCATGCAGCACATACTATAAAGTGCCAAAGAGACGGGGAAAGCAGATGGCGCGAAGGTGTATGTCCTCAAAGCTTGAAAGCAATTTCTAAATTACAACATGTACCGAAGTCCACCTACTCTCATCAGGTTGCTCCCGCCTCCAGTTGCGTTTAAAGTGAAATTACAGTCGCCTCAAAGGCAGACAGAGAGAGAGTGAAAATAGGTACACTTGCTTCGCGCAGCTGCAGCCGTTCAAATTTTACAGCAAGAGCACTCCCGAAAGCACAAAGTCCGCTGCCGCCTGGGCGCAATGCGCTCGCTTCAGTAAATTGCCGTGCTGGCCTCGGCAACCAAGAGGTGTAGTGCGGCAGACTGCTGCATTGTAGCACACCGGAAACCGTGCAGACGTAAGCGATCGCCTCGACATCGCTGCGAGCGCTCGAAGAGACAAAGTCCGAAACCACGTGTGCCGGGGCGGTGCGAGCGCGACGCCTTTGACGCAACTTTTGCGTACAAGCCGCCGCACCGCCACGACGGAATCGCTGGCATCCCGCACGCAGCTGCATTGTGTCACGCCGGCAATCGTTGAAACACCACGCAGTCGTCGGCGTCGGCCCCGACATGGTTGCGAGCGCTGGAAGAGACAAAGTCCGAAACCGCGTGTGCCGGGGGCGGCGCGAGCGCGACGCCTTTGACGCAACTTTTGCGTACAAGCCGCCGCACGGCCACGACGGAGCCGGTGTCACCCTGCAGAGGGCTGCACTATAGCACGCCGGGAACCGGCAAAGAACCGCGCAGACGTCGTCGTTGGCCGCGGCGTTGCCGCGAGCACGCGAAGAGACAAAGTCCGAAACGACGTCAGCCGGGGCGTCGAGCACGCCGCCCGCACTGTTCGCACGCGTGCTCGGAAATGGCGAAGGGGCCGCGCTAGCGTGCCTTGAATCGGTGAGCGGCGGTACCGCGGCGATCGCCAGAGCTCGAATCCGCCCTGCAAAAGCCAAATATTGGCGCTCGGCTCGGCGCAGTACGCCGCCGCGTCGCACGAGTACGGCCCCATGGAGGTCTGGGCACTTATCGCTGCTACTGTAAGGGGCCGTACGGCCCCGGCCGACATTGTACCGTAGTGCGATTTTCGGCTTGCGCGTGCTCGTGGCGTAGTCCGCGCACCGTTCCGACGTCGACAATCGTGCCCACGACTACGCGAGCGCTGGAAGAGACAAAGTCCGAAACCGCGTGTGCCGGGGGCGGCGCGAGCGCGACGCCTTTGACGCAACTTTTGCGTACAAGCCGCCGCACGGACACGACGGAATCGCTGGCATCCCGCACGCAGCTGCATTGTGTCACGCCGGCAATCGTTGAAACACCACGCAGTCGTCGGCGTCGGCCCCGACATGGTTGCGAGCGCTGGAAGAGACAAAGTCCGAAACCGCGTGTGCCGGGGCGGCGCGAGCGCGACGCCTTTGACGCAACTTTTGCGTACAAGCCGCCGCACGGCCACGACGGAGCCGGTGTCACCCTGCAGAGGGCTGCACTATAGCACGCCGGGAACCGGCAAAGAACCGCGCAGACGTCGTCGTTGGCCGCGGCGTTGCCGCGAGCACGCGAAGAGACAAAGTCCGAAACGACGTCAGCCGGGGCGTCGAGCACGCCGCCCGCACTGTTCGCACGCGTGCTCGGAAATGGCGAAGGGGCCGCGCTAGCGTGCCTTGAATCGGTGAGCGGCGGTACCGCGGCGATCGCCAGAGCTCGAATCCGCCCTGCAAAAGCCAAATATTGGCGCTCGGCTCGGCGCAGTACGCGGCCGCGTCGCACGAGTACGGCCCCATGGAGGTCTGGGCACTTATCGCTGCTACTGTAAGGGGCCGTACGGCCCCGGCCGACATTGTACCGTAGTGCGATTTTCGGCTTGCGCGTGCTCGTGGCGTAGTCCGCGCACCGTTCCGACGTCGACAATCGTGCCCACGACTACGCGAGCGCTGGAAGAGACAAAGTCCGAAACCGCGTGTGCCGGGGCGGCGCGAGCGCGACGCCTTTGACGCAACTTTTGCGTACAAGCCGCCGCACGGCCACGACGGAGCCGGTGTCACCCTGCAGAGGGCTGCACTATAGCACGCCGGGAACCGGCAAAGAACCGCGCAGACGTCGTCGTTGGCCGCGGCGTTGCCGCGAGCACGCGAAGAGACAAAGTCCGAAACGACGTCAGCCGGGGCGTCGAGCACGCCGCCCGCACTGTTCGCACGCGTGCTCGGAAATGGCGAAGGGGCCGCGCTAGCGTGCCTTGAATCGGTGAGCGGCGGTACCGCGGCAATCGCCAGAGCTCGAATCCGCCCTGCAAAAGCCAAATATTGGCGCTCGGCTCGGCGCAGTACGCCGCCGCGTCGCACGAGTACGGCCCCATGGAGGTCTGGGCACTTATCGCTGCTACTGTAAGGGGCCGTAGGGCCCCGGCCGACATTGTACCGTAGTGCGATTTTCGTCTTGCGCGTGCTCGTGGCGGTGTCCGCGCACCGTTCCGAAGTCGACAATCGTGCCCACGAGCTACGCGAGCGCTGGAAGAGACAAAGTCCGAAACCGCGTGTGCCGGGGCGGCGCGAGCGCGACGCCTTTGACGCAACTTTTGCGTACAAGCCGCCGCACGGCCACGACGGAGCCGGTGTCACCCTGCAGAGGGCTGCACTATAGCACGCCGGGAACCGGCAAAGAACCGCGCAGACGTCGTCGTTGGCCGCGGCGTTGCCGCGAGCACGCGAAGAGACAAAGTCCGAAACGACGTCAGCCGGGGCGTCGAGCACGCCGCCCGCACTGTTCGCACTCGTGCTCGGAAATGGCGAAGGGGCCGTGCTAGCGTGCCTCGAATCGATCGGCCGGGGGCCCCGTAGGGCGACAGAAAGGCAATTGTGCAGGAAACCGTACTGGCCATTAGCGAGAAATTGCCGTTCGCGCATTCGGTAGACGCGCTGCGCTTTCACGACTTCGGCATTGTGCTGCCGACGTAAGCTTTCAATCTTGCTCGCGGCGTTACGAGGCGGCACGATTTTCGCCAAACGCTCGTCGAAAGTGGCACGAGTACGGCCCCATGGAGGTCTGGGTACTTATCGCTGCTATTATATGGGGGTCCCAGAGAGCAGTCGCCCCCAAAGCGACCTGGGTGTTTGATATGCGGCGGGCTTCGTGCCCGTCAAGCGTGTCCCCGGTATCGCTCCCGTGGATCCCACAGCTGACGTCTGCAGCCTCATCCGCTTGATGCGTTAGGGGCTGGTTGTCGGACGACGCTTTTTCCACGATATCGAAGTGTGTTCCGCATCGTCCTCGGACGAATCAAATACGAAAGCGCCGAAGGCGCGGGCGTGACCCGTCGCCTAGCGGCTTTGCCGTCTCGGCTACGTTGCAAGTGTCGGTCGGTCCACCAGTGCTGCGGGCTCGAGAGAAACCGCAAGCCGCGATCGAGTCGACACAACCGGTCTATCGAGAATGTTGCGTGCTTCTTGCCGCGTGGCGATACCCGGCCCTGCGGGGAGGGCGCCGTAGCGAGCTCGAACGCCGTCGTCTCGGACTGTGCAAAGTGCTACCCTTTGCGAGAACGAAGCGTGTTGGGGCGCCTGAAGGTGGCCTCGGCATCGCAAAAACGGCGTCCGGCCTGCTTGAAAGGCTGGACGCGCAGTTGAACGATTACCTGGTTGATCCTGCCAGTAATCATATGCTTGTCTCAAAGATTAAGCCATGCATGTCTAAGTACATGCCGAAATAAGGCGAAACCGCGAATGGCTCATTAAATCAGTTATGGTTCCTTAGATCGTTTCTTCCTACTTGGATAACTGTGGCAATTC
>NW_027315403.1:22500-31765 GCF_023375885.2 Dermacentor andersoni | reverse complement strand
TGCAGCACATACTATAAAGTGCCAAAGAGACGGGGAAAGCAGATGGCGCGAAGGTGTATGTCCTCAAAGCTTGAAAGCAATTTCTAAATTACATGTACCGAAGTCCACCTACTCTCATCAGGTTGCTCCCGCCTCCAGTTGCGTTTAAAGTGAAATTACAGTCGCCTCAAAGGCAGACAGAGAGAGAGTGAAAATAGGTACACTTGCTTCGCGCAGCTGCAGCCGTTCAAATTTTACAGCAAGAGCACTCCCGAAGCAACAAAGTCCGCTGCCGCCTGGGCGCAATGCGCTCGCTTCAGTAAATTGCCGTGCTGGCCTCGGCAACCAAGAGGTGTAGTGCGGCAGACTGCTGCATTGTAGCACACCGCAAACCGTGCAGACGTAAGCGATCGCCTCGACATCGCTGCGAGCGCTCGAAGAGACAAAGTCCGAAACCACGTGTGCCGGGGCGGTGCGAGCGCGACGCCTTTGACGCAACTTTTGCGTACAAGCCGCCGCACCGCCACGACGGAATCGCTGGCATCCCGCACGCAGCTGCATTGTGTCACGCCGGCAATCGTTGAAACACCACGCAGTCGTCGGCGTCGGCCCCGACATGGTTGCGAGCGCTGGAAGAGACAAAGTCCGAAACCGCGTGTGCCGGGGCGGCGCGAGCGCGACGCCTTTGACGCAACTTTTGCGTACAAGCCGCCGCACGGACACGACGGAGCCGGTGTCACCCTGCAGAGGGCTGCACTATAGCACGCCGGGAACCGGCAAAGAACCGCGCAGACGTCGTCGTTGGCCGCGGCGTTGCCGCGAGCACGCGAAGAGACAAAGTCCGAAAGGACGTCAGCCGGGGCGTCGAGCACGCCGCCCGCACTGTTCGCACGCGTGCTCGGAAATGGCGAAGGGGCCGCGCTAGCGTGCCTTGAATCGGTGAGCGGCGGTACCGCGGCGATCGCCAGAGCTCGAATCCGCCCTGCAAAAGCCAAATATTGGCGCTCGGCTCGGCGCAGTACGCCGCCGCGTCGCACGAGTACGGCCCCATGGAGGTCTGGGCACTTATCGCTGCTACTGTAAGGGGCCGTACGGCCCCGGCCGACATTGTACCGTAGTGCGATTTTCGGCTTGCGCGTGCTCGTGGCGTAGTCCGCGCACCGTTCCGACGTCGACAATCGTGCCCACGACTACGCGAGCGCTGGAAGAGACAAAGTCCGAAACCGCGTGTGCCGGGGCGGCGCGAGCGCGACGCCTTTGACGCAACTTTTGCGTACAAGCCGCCGCACGGACACGACGGAGCCGGTGTCGCCCTGCAGAGGGCTGCACTATAGCACGCCGGGAACCGGCAAAGAACCGCGCAGACGTCGTCGTTGGCCGCGGCGTTGCCGCGAGCACGCGAAGAGACAAAGTCCGAAACGACGTCAGCCGGGGCGTCGAGCACGCCGCCCGCACTGTTCGCACGCGTGCTCGGAAATGGCGAAGGGGCCGCGCTAGCGTGCCTTGAATCGGTGAGCGGCGGTACCGCGGCGATAGCCAGAGCTCGAATCCGCCCTGCAAAAGCCAAATATTGGCGCTCGGCTCGGCGCAGTACGCCGCCGCGTCGCACGAGTACGGCCCCATGGAGGTCTGGGCACTTATCGCTGCTACTGTAAGGGGCCGTACGGCCCCGGCCGACATTGTACCGTAGTGCGATTTTCGTCTTGCGCGTGCTCGTGGCGGTGTCCGCGCACCGTTCCGACGTCGACAATCGTGCCCACGACTACGCGAGCGCTGGAAGAGACAAAGTCCGAAACCGCGTGTGCCGGGGCGGCGCGAGCGCGACGCCTTTGACGCAACTTTTGCGTACAAGCCGCCGCACGGACACGACGGAATCGCTGGCATCCCGCACGCAGCTGCATTGTGTCACGCCGGCAATCGTTGAAACACCACGCAGTCGTCGGCGTCGGCCCCGACATGGTTGCGAGCGCTGGAAGAGACAAAGTCCGAAACCGCGTGTGCCGGGGCGGCGCGAGCGCGACGCCTTTGACGCAACTTTTGCGTACAAGCCGCCGCACGGACACGACGGAGCCGGTGTCGCCCTGCAGAGGGCTGCACTATAGCACGCCGGGAACCGGCAAAGAACCGCGCAGACGTCGTCGTTGGCCGCGGCGTTGCCGCGAGCACGCGAAGAGACAAAGTCCGAAACGACGTCAGCCGGGGCGTCGAGCACGCCGCCCGCACTGTTCGCACGCGTGCTCGGAAATGGCGAAGGGGCCGCGCTAGCGTGCCTTGAATCGGTGAGCGGCGGTACCGCGGCGATCGCCAGAGCTCGAATCCGCCCTGCAAAAGCCAAATATTGGCGCTCGGCTCGGCGCAGTACGCCGCCGCGTCGCACGAGTACGGCCCCATGGAGGTCTGGGCACTTATCGCTGCTACTGTAAGGGGCCGTACGGCCCCGGCCGACATTGTACCGTAGTGCGATTTTCGTCTTGCGCGTGCTCGTGGCGGTGTCCGCGCACCGTTGCGACGTCGACAATCGTGCCCACGACTACGCGAGCGCTGGAAGAGACAAAGTCCGAAACCGCGTGTGCCGGGGCGGCGCGAGCGCGACGCCTTTGACGCAACTTTTGCGTACAAGCCGCCGCACGGCCACGACGGAGCCGGTGTCACCCTGCAGAGGGCTGCACTGTAGCACGCCGGGAACCGGCAAAGAACCGCGCAGACGTCGTCGTTGGCCGCGGCGTTGCCGCGAGCACGCGAAGAGACAAAGTCCGAAACGACGTCAGCCGGGGCGTCGAGCACGCCGCCCGCACTGTTCGCACGCGTGCTCGGAAATGGCGAAGGGGCCGCGCTAGCGTGCCTTGAATCGGTGAGCGGCGGTACCGCGGCGATCGCCAGAGCTCGAATCCGCCCTGCAAAAGCCAAATATTGGCGCTCGGCTCGGCGCAGTACGCCGCCGCGTCGCACGAGTACGGCCCCATGGAGGTCTGGGCACTTATCGCTGCTACTGTAAGGGGCCGTACGGCCCCGGCCGACATTGTACCGTAGTGCGATTTTCGTCTTGCGCGTGCTCGTGGCGGTGTCCGCGCACCGTTGCGACGTCGACAATCGTGCCCACGACTACGCGAGCGCTGGAAGAGACAAAGTCCGAAACCGCGTGTGCCGGGGCGGCGCGAGCGCGACGCCTTTGACGCAACTTTTGCGTACAAGCCGCCGCACGGCCACGACGGAGCCGGTGTCACCCTGCAGAGGGCTGCACTGTAGCACGCCGGGAACCGGCAAAGAACCGCGCAGACGTCGTCGTTGGCCGCGGCGTTGCCGCGAGCACGCGAAGAGACAAAGTCCGAAACGACGTCAGCCGGGGCGTCGAGCACGCCGCCCGCACTGTTCGCACTCGTGCTCGGAAATGGCGAAGGGGCCGTGCTAGCGTGCCTCGAATCGATCGGCCGGGGGCCCCGTAGGGCGACAGACAGGCAATTGTGCAGGAAACCGTACTGGCCATTGGCGAGAAATTGCCGTTCGCGCATTCGGTGGACGCGCTGCGCTTTCACGACTTCGGCATTGTGCTGCCGACGTAAGCTTTCAATCTTGCTCGCGGCGTTACGAGGCGGCACGATTTTCGCCAAACGCTCGTCGAAAGTGGCACGAGTACGGCCCCATGGAGGTCTGGGTACTTATCGCTGCTATTATATGGGGGTCCCAGAGAGCAGTCGCCCCCAAAGCGACCTGGGTGTTTGATATGCGGCGGGCTTCGTGCCCGTCAAGCGTGTCCCCGGTATCGCTCCCGTGGATCCCACAGCTGACGTCTGCAGCCTCATCCGCTTGATGCGTTAGGGGCTGGTTGTCGGACGACGCTTTTTCCACGATATCGAAGTGTGTTCCGCATCGTCCTCGGACGAATCAAATACGAAAGCGCCGAAGGCGCGGGCGTGACCCGTCGCCTAGCGGCTTTGCCGTCTCGGCTACGTTGCAAGTGTCGGTCGGTCCACCAGTGCTGCGGGCTCGAGAGAAACCGCAAGCCGCGATCGAGTCGACACAACCGGTCTATCGAGAATGTTGCGTGCTTCTTGCCGCGTGGCGATACCCGGCCCTGCGGGGAGGGCGCCGTTGCGAGCTCGAACGCCGTCGTCTCGGACTGTGCAAAGTGCTACCCTTTGCGAGAACGAAGCGTGTTGGGGCGCCTGAAGGTGGCCTCGGCATCGCAAAAACGGCGTCCGGCCTGCTTGAAAGGCTGGACGCGCAGTTGAACGATTACCTGGTTGATCCTGCCAGTAATCATATGCTTGTCTCAAAGATTAAGCCATGCATGTCTAAGTACATGCCGAAATAAGGCGAAACCGCGAATGGCTCATTAAATCAGTTATGGTTCCTTAGATCGTTTCTTCCTACTTGGATAACTGTGGCAATTCTAGAGCTAATACATGCAGTGAGCCTGAAGCCCTTTGGGCGACGGGTGCTTTTATTAGACCAAGATCGATCGGGTTTCGGCCCGTATTGTGTGGTGACTCTGGATAACTTTGTGCTGATCGCATGGCCACGAGCCGGCGACGTTTCTTTCAAGTGTCTGCCTTATCAACTTTCGATGGTAGGTTACTTGCTTACCATGGTTGTTACGGGTAACGGAGAATCAGGGTTCGATTCCGGAGAGGGAGCCTGAGAAACGGCTACCACATCCAAGGAAGGCAGCAGGCGCGCAAATTACCCACTCCCGGCACGGGGAGGTAGTGACGAAAAATAACAATACGGGACTCTTTTGAGGCCCCGTAATTGAAATGAGTACACTCTAAATCCTTTAACGAGGATCAATTGGAGGGCAAGTCTGGTGCCAGCAGCCGCGGTAATTCCAGCTCCAATAGCGTATACTAAAGCTGCTGCGGTTAAAAAGCTCGTAGTTGGATCTCAGTTCCAGACGAGTAGTGCATCTACCCGATGCGACGGCTCGGACTGAACATCATGCCGGTCCTTTCTTGGTGCACTTCATTGTGTGCCTCGAGAAGGCCGGTGCTTTTACTTTGAAAAAATTAGAGTGCTCAACGCAGGCGAGTCGCCTGAATAAACTTGCATGGAATAATAGAACAAGACCTCGTTTCTGTTCTGTTGGTTTTTGGAATACGAGGTAATGATTAAGAGGGACAGACGGGGGCATTCGTATTGCGGCGCTAGAGGTGAAATTCTTGGACCGTCGCAAGACGAACTACTGCGAAAGCATTTGCCAAGAATGTTTTCTTTGATCAAGAACGAAAGTCAGAGGTTCGAAGGCGATCAGATACCGCCCTAGTTCTGACCATAAACGATGCCAACCAGCGATCCGCCTGAGTTACTCAAATGACTCGGCGGGCAGCTTCCGGGAAACCAAAGTGTTTGGGTTCCGGGGGAAGTATGGTTGCAAAGCTGAAACTTAAAGGAATTGACGGAAGGGCACCACCAGGAGTGGAGCCTGCGGCTTAATTTGACTCAACACGGGAAAACTTACCCGGCCCGGACACTGGGAGGATTGACAGATTGAGAGCTCTTTCTTGATTCGGTGGATGGTGGTGCATGGCCGTTCTTAGTTGGTGGAGCGATTTGTCTGGTTAATTCCGATAACGAACGAGACTCTAGCCTATTAAATAGGTGCGGGGTTCCCAGCACCTTACAACCTTCTTAGAGGGACAAGCGGCTCCTAGCCGCACGAAACAGAGCAATAACAGGTCTGTGATGCCCTTAGATGTCCGGGGCCGCACGCGCGCTACACTGAAGGAAGCAGCGTGTCTTTATCCCTGTCTGAAAAGACTGGGTAACCCGTGGAACTTCTTTCGTGATTGGGATAGGGGCTTGCAATTGTTCCCCTTGAACGAGGAATTCCCAGTAAGCGCGAGTCATAAGCTCGCGTTGATTACGTCCCTGCCCTTTGTACACACCGCCCGTCGCTACTACCGATTGAATGATTTAGTGAGGTCTTCGGACCGATGTCCGGCGCGGCCTTTCGGTTGCGCCGGTCTGTTGGAAAGATGACCAAACTTGATCATTTAGAGGAAGTAAAAGTCGTAACAAGGTTTCCGTAGGTGAACCTGCGGAAGGATCATTACCGGATTGTGAAGGGTGGCGAGCGCCATTGTTTCTACCCCGTGTGGGTGAAGCAGCTCGCTGCGCCCGACGCTTTCCGCCGCTGGCCCCGCTTGGACGCGGGGACGGCTATACCCGAACATGCCGGGGACTGCCTGAATTTTGAGGGGCGCCCCGTGCCAAATTTGTTGCGCCCAGTGGACGCCGGCTGCAACCTTGGACGGTTGGCTTGGCCGCGCCCGCGGGTAGAAACGGCGTAACGCACACTGGGTGGGCTTTCTGTCCGCTTTGGCGCTCTTGCGCGGAATGGGAGTAAGACGACCCGACCTGCTGCTTTGCCCAGTACGAGGGGAACGGCGAAGCGTGCGGTCGGTCAAGGAACTGACGGTCGAGAGCTAATGCCGCTGCCGCTTAGTACACACACGGAACCGTGGTGCGAGCGCTCTCCCGTCCTCCGCGGCAAACGCTGCCGAGTCTGAAAAGTCTGGCGGCTGCCGGTCGCTTCCTGCGGCGAGTATGGAGTAACGACCCGACTTTGTTGCCGCCCAAGTACTAAAGGAACGGTGTGGCGCTCGGTCGGTCATGGAACTGTCGGTATGAGGGTGCGGCTGCCAAGTACGGAAGGAACCGTGGCCTAAAGTGCTCTCCCGTCCTCCGCGGCAAATGCCACCGAGTCCGAAAGGGCCGGAGGCTGCCGGTCGGCTCCTGCTCGTGACGCGCGAGGTGTCGAGATCGCGGTTTAATGCGACGACGTCTGCAGGCTATTCGCCCGCCGCCGAGGGAAAGGCGGCGTTGCTGCGAAGTACCGAAGGAAACGCGGCTTTGCTACGTCGGAAGCGTTCTGCGGTTAGCGGACTTGTGCGCTTTGGGAAGGCGCCGCACGTCGAAAGAGGAAGTACGGACAGACGAGGGACTGTAGTCCCGGATTCGAACGCACTTGCGGCCAGGCCCTTGCTGGCTTCGTCTTCCGCCTCAAGTAGACTTGTTGTGGCGCCGGCGCAGGGAGCCGTCCCTGGCACTGGCCGAGTGGTTTTGGAGAGCTGCGCGAGTACGCGCGCCGGGCTCTTGTCTTTCGTCTCAAGTAGGCTGTTGGATCAACAGCGGTTATGCTGCGGCGATCTGCCGATGCGAAAGTGTGTGTGTGTTTGAGGCCCTTCTATGAACCTACTGCTGACTGAAGCGAAGCACGTCGATGGGGGTGAAGCCCTGCCCGTGGCCGTGTAGCCGTTAAAGACTCCACAGCGGCTTAGCCCTAATCATGGCTCTGTCGCTCTTTGCAATTTTTAGTGGAGCGATGTGAACGTGCACACGAGACACACGGGTCCGGTGGTTGGATGGCAGGTAAAACCGGCTTCGAGTGCGCGCAAACGGCATAAGCTACCTCGAGGGCAAGCGAGGAAGGCGTGGGCGCAAAACACACGCGCGAGTAGCAGGAGTGGAGTGCCATTAGGCTTTCAGCTGCTGAGACGCGGCCGCCGAAAGAGCGAGACTGGAGGAGCGCACGCCGAAAGGCGCTCTTCGAAACCACACACAGGGAGACGCCACGTGCCTAAAACCCTGGTTGTACTGTACTGAATTGAACAAACTATTTTTCACGACTCTAAGCGGTGGATCACTCGGTTCTCGGGTCGATGAAGAACGCAGCCAGCTGCGAGACTTGGTGTGAATTGCAGGACACACTGAGCACTGATTCTTTGAACGCACATTGCGGCCTTGGGTCTTCCCTTGGCTTCGTCTGTCTGAGGGTCGGATCACATATCAAGAGAGACTTCGGCGCACAGGGAACGTGCGTCCGTCGACTCGTTTTGACCGCGTCGGCATCATGGACAGTACGTTGAGCGCTAAAGCCACGCGCCAGCGGCCTCACGAGAGGGAGACGGTGGCAAACCGTTGTGCCAATTCTTCGAAAAGACGGAAACGAGGCATTACTACTGCAGCGTGACGAGTGCGCGCCTCTAGCAAGACCGCCGCAGGATGGAGTCGGATACCTGCAGGGAAAGAGCGGTCCAAGCACGAGGCGCGAACGTCTGTTGCCATGTAGCGCGCACGTTTGCGAGAGAGTCGGAAGCGCACGCTTGCGTGCACGGAAAACGTGGGAATGAAACGCCGGCCGATTCCCGCGCCGTGCGCAAAGCCAGCGCGATCGCAATTTGCGCTGTTTGCCTTCGAAGTACGTCGAGCTCCAGAGCTGGTCGCTCGTTCACGTCACCGCAGTTGTGTGGGCGCCCTTCCGGGCTTCGTCGCAGGAATGGGAATCGGCAGATTCTTGCGAGGAGCGGGGAGGAGAAGGGTGGCCCCCGAAAGCGGTTCGACGCGACAGCGCAGTCTGCGAGCGAGAAGAGTCACGGCACGGCGGAGAATTGCCGCGAAACGGAAAATGTCTCCTTCGAGAGCGTGGGTGCCCCGTTGGCCGAGCTGAAGCGTTCCGTCGTAGTCCGCCGTCGGTCCAAGTGCTTCGCAGTCTCTGTCCCCTAAAGACTGGGCCACTCCAGTTGGGGCAGGGGCGACGCTACACGAGACGATGCCTCCCGCCAGGTTTTAGTCGCCCCTGCGGTGCCCGCTGAAGCGGCGCGCTGCTAAGGCGATCTTTGCCTCGGTGGTGTTTGGGCTTCAGACACGGTCGCTTACCACGCAACTGCTCGTGCGCCGCACGCGCGCAGGCGGTTCACCGCCTGCCAGCCTCGTCTATAAGTAGCTCCGTGTTGGGCGAAGGACGTGGTAGGGCGTCGCACTCGGTTGGCGCTGGGTTTTCGAACGTGTCGAGTCCTTTTCGGCATACCGCTCGTATGACGCACGCGCGCAGGCGTTGTGCCGCCTGCCAGCCTTGTCCGTAAGGACGTGGCAGGGCGTCGTACTCGGTCGTGCTGGAATGGGCGAAAGCGATGTATCCGTTGTCGACCTCAGATCAGGCGAGACAACCCGCTGAATTTAAGCATATCACTAAGCGGAGGAAAAGAAACCAACAGGGATTCCCCGAGTAGCTGCGAGCGAAACGGGACCGAGCCCAGCACCGAATCCCCCGTCCTTGCAGGCGGTCGGGAAATGTGGTGTATGGGAGGCGACGTTCTCGGGTGTTTGCGACGGTGCAAGTCCCCCTGACAGGGGCTTGTCCCAGAGTGGGTGCCAGGCCCGTCTCCGCCGTTGCGCGCCCGGGATGAAGCCTCCCGTGAGTCGGGTTGCTTGAGAGTGCAGCCCTAAGTGGGTGGTAAACTCCATCTAAGGCTAAATACGACCGAGAGACCGATAGTTCACAAGTACC
>NW_027315403.1:5000-17500 GCF_023375885.2 Dermacentor andersoni | reverse complement strand
CACCGCGAATTTCATGCTTTCTTTCCAGCTTGGAACGTTTGGCTTTGTGTGCGGGTGCTGCATTTAAGGAGCTGTGTATAACTTTATAGAGCGTCTCAAGAAAAACAATTTGTTTGAAGCTTCACACGTGAGAGGAGCGGCTTCTGAGTACGAGGCGGTTTTCCTTTTTTTTTTTTTCTGCCGATAATTGTACTCATCTGCCACGTCTCTCACCACGATATGATATTTTTTTGGGGGGTTTCTCCTTTGATCCTCAAGTGAACGGACTGTCCAGTACTGATGCCATTTACAAAAATCCAAAACAGCAGAGGCCCGCACCTGCTCAATCAACGCCAACTCAATTTAAGGAAGGGCTGTTCAAAAGCTGATCGAAACCATCCAGTTTGGGAAAACCTATTTTATGCAGTAGTTTTTATTATTATTTTTTTTTTATTGTGAGAGACGTGAAATCCACACCACGAAATGAACGTCCCTTTGTTACCCTTTTGTTACCGCGGCTTCGAAACCGTGCGTAATACCAATTTAATTGTGTCCTGGTTGGCCGTTTGTCAGCACTTTGTGTTCTTCTAGAAAATCAACTACTAGTTTATAAATTACGTGCGCGAAATTTTCCTCCGTGTGCACCACCAAAATACTTAAAGAAGAGAGAATGCGTCCGGGGCCTTGGGATTTCGAAAATGCCGTGCTCTGAAATTTTCACATCCGCCATTGGAAAGATAATTATTATCCGTCGTAAAAAAGAAAAAAAAAAAGAAAGAAATCACATTTGAAATTATCATTGAAAGTGGCCACGTTTTTCGGGGCATGTCTTGATGAAATAATTTCAGTTCAGTTCAGCATGATTGGATTTCATCTTTTCCAGTATTCTCAGTACTCTCGTTGTAGTACCAATTGCCGGCAGATTTTTTTTTTAGTTGTTTAGAGTTATACATTCCTGAACGATGTTTTTCTTTTCCTCAAAGCTAGCCATAGAACCAGCGCTTTCTATAAAATCATGACAATAAGAATCCAGCATATCGGTTCATCTTCGGCGCGATTAAAGTTCGGGAACTGGCGATTTTTTATTGCCGTGATCAAGAAGGTTAACACCAGATAAGGCGTGATATTTCAGCATACCAGTCACGATATCTAATCGAATCTAAGATTGAAATGGCGTTCTGAATTCTTTCGGTTCCAGATAGAAAGAAACAGAAAAAAAAAAAAAAAGAAAGGATGTGATTGATTGCCATTCAAATCTGAAGACCGCGTGGAGAAAGTGTTCCGGTTTACATTCGGCAAATCAAAATGAACGGCTAAAATTAATCCATCGTCTGGTTTCATGCGCGAGATCACGTAAAAGGCAGCCATTCTTCTTAGCATGGTTTCTCTCTTTTGCTCTCTCATTCGCGCACGGAAATTTCTTCGTACGGGAATTTTATGAAGCGAAGGCGGCTGCAGACCATTTTCTTTGTTTAGTTCATGTTCGTAGGCGCAAATTACAAACCTAACACTTGGAGCAACATTTCCACTACTCTAGAGGGGCATAAACTGTAGACAGTGCACGCTTTCTCATTTATCCAATCGCTCGCAAACACATTGCATTGCTAGTCTACAGTGGCAATACAAAGTGACGTTTCACCATGCACGTCGAAGTTCATTACCAGTACCGCGCCAGCATCGACCGGCCGGCGAAGCGACGAGCTCAGCAGCGCATGCGCAAGGCCCGACACCACCCCAACCGAGCTTCCCTGCTTATCGGAGAGAGCAAGTGCGCGTGAACACGGGCGCGTCTGAGTATCTGGATTTAAAAAAAAAAAGAAAAAGAAAGCGTTTCCGAGATATTGACAAAGACAAGTGGTCGCGGTCGCTCTGAATCTTATCGTATTATAGAAAACGTGGGATGGCGGCGCTTCCTCGAGGGTCAGAAAGTACAATCGTCGAACTAGGTGGCAAGTGGAGTACATCCTTTTTCTTGGAACGGTTTGCAATTGACTGCTTGAATGTGCCGACCACGCGTCGCGGGTCGCGTATAGAGCCAACCGTTGGCAAGCACGCGTCTAGCGTAGCAGCAGAACCGATCGCGGTTGCGATAACCCATCGTTGGCAGCGAAAAAGAAAAACACCCACACGCAGTTTGTAGCAATAACCGTACAAATCAATGTGGTTTTAAATATAGCTTCACTGGTCACCCAAGAAGGGCACCGAAACTTTCTCATGACGCACACCGCTGTAGTCCACAAAGAACAAAGCGCACAAAATAGATATGATACAGCCGCACCGCATTATTTCGTGTTTTCACCATTTCATTACTTTCGTGTGCATGCGCGCTAGGGCCACGCAGGCCAGGAGTAAAAGGCACGAAAAAAAAAAAAAAAATGGTACGCAATCCTAAGCTTTGACTTGACTGCTGTGGCACTCGCATTTGTGTTCTTTACCTTAGGCGAACGCAATGCGCAAACTGAACTGGAATTTCCAATAATGGAAATTCCTGTTTGGCTCATATTTGCGTTTTTCGCCCGAGCAAGCGCTTCACTGCACTACGCTTTGCCCCTTCAACGTGGCTACACTGCCCGGCAG
The DNA here is from genome assembly GCF_023375885.2 of Dermacentor andersoni. Taxonomy (NCBI): domain Eukaryota; kingdom Metazoa; phylum Arthropoda; class Arachnida; order Ixodida; family Ixodidae; genus Dermacentor; species Dermacentor andersoni. The sequence goes on along the minus strand of NW_027315403.1, from coordinate 14,944 downwards.
GCGTGTTCTGCGTAGGGCCGAACCTGCAGGCAAAAAGCATGGGCGCCGCCATCTTGTTGAGAGCGGCGCCAGGGACACAATCGCGCCTAGCTCATTGAGTTTTCCCCCAAAACTGAAAAAAATTTGACTTCATTAAACGAGAAAGATGCCACGAGTGTCCCAACAAAAAGCTTTGAGGATTACCGAAGGGTAACTGAGGGCGACGCAACGGGCTCTGGAAAGAAGGATGATGGGTGTGGCGTCACGGGGGGATCGGAATAGAGCAGATTGGGGTGTGCGAGAACAAACGCTCGTTAATGACACCAAAGTTTAAACCAGGAAAAACAAATGGGCATGCGCAGGGCATGCAATCTGGGGGGAAGATAACCGGTGGCCATTAAGGGTTACAGACTGAATTCCGAGAGGAGGGAAGCGTAGCAGGGGGTGGCAGAAAGGTAGGAGGGCAGATTAGATTAGGGACTACATGGCGACAATCGGCACCTGACCGGGGTACTTGGAGGATCATGGGAGATGCCTTTGCCCTGCAGTGGGCGTAGCCAGGATGATGATGATGATGATGTTCATGATGAAAAGGTAGCAACAGGTCTTCGTAACATACAGGTTAGAAAGATGAGGCACCTTTTAACCCTTGAATATATTTCGCCACATTCGGGCATACGACAAGTTTGTTTTCGAGGCGCTCGGTCCCACTGCTGCGAAAATGTGTACACAAAGGCTGCACAGTAGTTGCCAGAAATCGGGCACTCTATTTTTCTTTCATAGGGAATCTTTCTTCCACTTGGGCAGCGGATTTCGGCGGCAGGGCGAGCTTGCGTGGGCGCGGTGGTTTACGGATCCAAGCGATAGTGAACTCCAAAATCCAGTGTTGGCTTTGAGTGGGATTCATATTGATTGCGAACCCCACGGCTAATCCTACCCCCCATCCCCCCAAGTGGCTCTTTACAGGAGACAATCATTCAGAGACATCGGACAAATAGGAATTCTGGTTCTTTCTTTTGCTTTCATTAATTTTTCTCGAAGCCCATAACTAGAAATTTGCTGGAGCGGCTGTCCCATTTGCGACGCAACAAGTGCGACGCTACACACAGATGGAGTGGCAGTTTAATTACTCTCGTGGTCCGCGAACCGGCATCGTTGCGTGTAGTATAGGAATGGTGCGTGTCAAGTCAGTGCTCGCGTTGAGCTTGTGCTCTTCATTTTGATTGAATGAAGTCTCACCTAAGTGAGCGGGGCCGATCCCGGAGGTAGTGCAATACCGGGCCGACCTGCGGCGGAGGTGAAGCAGGCTTCAAGCACTCCGCCAACTTCCAAAAATAGGTTTAATATCGTGGGTCCATATAGAACCCGTATCAGATATTAAGCTGATAAGAACAGATACTACACTTTGATCTTAGCCAAAAGGCCGAGAAGCGATGTCCTTCACTTCACTTCATTGTACTACTGCCTTGTGGGCGCCCTGCCGACATGGGTAACCTCAGCAACAGCGTGGGCAATATTATAAAATTCAGCCTGTGTACAGACTCAACGCTCCCTATCTCACGGATGAATTCGCAACGCCTCAGTCTTTCGCTGTTAACGAAACGCTGTCGCGTAGAAACGAGACCCGAGTGCAAGCTTGCTTGTAACGCGAAACCAACCAAGGCAACCTCGTAGAAAACGGAACAGGCGAGCGGAAAAAAAACGCGCCAGGGGAATGCTTACTTCCGTCTGAATGCGACCGCTCAAGGTGACCTTCCTTGAGGGCTTCGTTTCAAGCCCGTGTGCAATTGTAATATACTACGCGCATTTCCTTCATTTCTTTTTATTTACCGCAAGGCCCACTGAAAATTTTGATACGGCACAGGCCGGGACGGATCGCAACGTGTCGAATCGACCGGTAGAATTAGGTAGCATGCCCCATGTACGAAGACGAGCAACATAGAAGTGAATGACAAAATAAATATAGAAAACGCTGCACACTCCTTCCAACCGGAAACATAGAGGGGAGAAAGATCGCCATCTGAAACACAGGCATTGTAAAAAAAAGAAAAAAAAAAGTGCTACCTCATCATCTTTACCATTACCGTGTGTGTGTATGTATATATGCATGTGTGTGTGTGTGTGTTTGTGTATTTATATATAGTATATATATATATATATATATATATATATATAGTATATATATATATATATATATATATACGCACACATGCTAGCATAGCTTAAACGCAGCTGGAAAGCTCAGCCTTGCACAAGAACCACCCCCTGTCGCAAACCCCTTTGAAACATTCAAATGCCAAACACGAGTAGAGCGAGGTCGTTCGAACCTGGCGCCAAAACGCATTGGCGCCATCTGTGTACGGAACTAGGAAAACCTGCGGACTTTGCAATACAGAAAGAAAGGTAGATGGCGTGAGCTAACGCTCCATTGCATACTAAGAACGAGAGTTAGTGAATAATGGCAGAAACGTCTTGGGAAGAGAAAAAAAAAAAAAACACGCAAAAGTTGTTGGCTTGTGCAAGCACTCTATGTTACAGCGATTAAAGAGCATAGCATCTTCTACAACAGCAGCTACAAAAAGAAGAAGAACGTGAGAGAGGGAGAGAGACAGGCGTGTTTCTTTGGAATGCAGAGCATGCAGCACATACTATAAAGTGCCAAAGAGACGGGGAAAGCAGATGGCGCGAAGGTGTATGTCCTCAAAGCTTGAAAGCAATTTCTAAATTACATGTACCGAAGTCCACCTACTCTCATCAGGTTGCTCCCGCCTCCAGTTGCGTTTAAAGTGAAATTACAGTCGCCTCAAAGGCAGACAGAGAGAGAGTGAAAATAGGTACACTTGCTTCGCGCAGCTGCAGCCGTTCAAATTTTACAGCAAGAGCACTCCCGAAGCAACAAAGTCCGCTGCCGCCTGGGCGCAATGCGCTCGCTTCAGTAAATTGCCGTGCTGGCCTCGGCAACCAAGAGGTGTAGTGCGGCAGACTGCTGCATTGTAGCACACCGCAAACCGTGCAGACGTAAGCGATCGCCTCGACATCGCTGCGAGCGCTCGAAGAGACAAAGTCCGAAACCACGTGTGCCGGGGCGGTGCGAGCGCGACGCCTTTGACGCAACTTTTGCGTACAAGCCGCCGCACCGCCACGACGGAATCGCTGGCATCCCGCACGCAGCTGCATTGTGTCACGCCGGCAATCGTTGAAACACCACGCAGTCGTCGGCGTCGGCCCCGACATGGTTGCGAGCGCTGGAAGAGACAAAGTCCGAAACCGCGTGTGCCGGGGCGGCGCGAGCGCGACGCCTTTGACGCAACTTTTGCGTACAAGCCGCCGCACGGACACGACGGAGCCGGTGTCACCCTGCAGAGGGCTGCACTATAGCACGCCGGGAACCGGCAAAGAACCGCGCAGACGTCGTCGTTGGCCGCGGCGTTGCCGCGAGCACGCGAAGAGACAAAGTCCGAAAGGACGTCAGCCGGGGCGTCGAGCACGCCGCCCGCACTGTTCGCACGCGTGCTCGGAAATGGCGAAGGGGCCGCGCTAGCGTGCCTTGAATCGGTGAGCGGCGGTACCGCGGCGATCGCCAGAGCTCGAATCCGCCCTGCAAAAGCCAAATATTGGCGCTCGGCTCGGCGCAGTACGCCGCCGCGTCGCACGAGTACGGCCCCATGGAGGTCTGGGCACTTATCGCTGCTACTGTAAGGGGCCGTACGGCCCCGGCCGACATTGTACCGTAGTGCGATTTTCGGCTTGCGCGTGCTCGTGGCGTAGTCCGCGCACCGTTCCGACGTCGACAATCGTGCCCACGACTACGCGAGCGCTGGAAGAGACAAAGTCCGAAACCGCGTGTGCCGGGGCGGCGCGAGCGCGACGCCTTTGACGCAACTTTTGCGTACAAGCCGCCGCACGGACACGACGGAGCCGGTGTCGCCCTGCAGAGGGCTGCACTATAGCACGCCGGGAACCGGCAAAGAACCGCGCAGACGTCGTCGTTGGCCGCGGCGTTGCCGCGAGCACGCGAAGAGACAAAGTCCGAAACGACGTCAGCCGGGGCGTCGAGCACGCCGCCCGCACTGTTCGCACGCGTGCTCGGAAATGGCGAAGGGGCCGCGCTAGCGTGCCTTGAATCGGTGAGCGGCGGTACCGCGGCGATAGCCAGAGCTCGAATCCGCCCTGCAAAAGCCAAATATTGGCGCTCGGCTCGGCGCAGTACGCCGCCGCGTCGCACGAGTACGGCCCCATGGAGGTCTGGGCACTTATCGCTGCTACTGTAAGGGGCCGTACGGCCCCGGCCGACATTGTACCGTAGTGCGATTTTCGTCTTGCGCGTGCTCGTGGCGGTGTCCGCGCACCGTTCCGACGTCGACAATCGTGCCCACGACTACGCGAGCGCTGGAAGAGACAAAGTCCGAAACCGCGTGTGCCGGGGCGGCGCGAGCGCGACGCCTTTGACACAACTTTTGCGTACAAGCCGCCGCACGGACACGACGGAATCGCTGGCATCCCGCACGCAGCTGCATTGTGTCACGCCGGCAATCGTTGAAACACCACGCAGTCGTCGGCGTCGGCCCCGACATGGTTGCGAGCGCTGGAAGAGACAAAGTCCGAAACCGCGTGTGCCGGGGCGGCGCTGAGCGCGACGCCTTTGACGCAACTTTTGCGTACAAGCCGCCGCACGGACACGACGGAGCCGGTGTCGCCCTGCAGAGGGCTGCACTATAGCACGCCGGGAACCGGCAAAGAACCGCGCAGACGTCGTCGTTGGCCGCGGCGTTGCCGCGAGCACGCGAAGAGACAAAGTCCGAAACGACGTCAGCCGGGGCGTCGAGCACGCCGCCCGCACTGTTCGCACGCGTGCTCGGAAATGGCGAAGGGGCCGCGCTAGCGTGCCTTGAATCGGTGAGCGGCGGTACCGCGGCGATCGCCAGAGCTCGAATCCGCCCTGCAAAAGCCAAATATTGGCGCTCGGCTCGGCGCAGTACGCCGCCGCGTCGCACGAGTACGGCCCCATGGAGGTCTGGGCACTTATCGCTGCTACTGTAAGGGGCCGTACGGCCCCGGCCGACATTGTACCGTAGTGCGATTTTCGTCTTGCGCGTGCTCGTGGCGGTGTCCGCGCACCGTTGCGACGTCGACAATCGTGCCCACGACTACGCGAGCGCTGGAAGAGACAAAGTCCGAAACCGCGTGTGCCGGGGCGGCGCGAGCGCGACGCCTTTGACGCAACTTTTGCGTACAAGCCGCCGCACGGCCACGACGGAGCCGGTGTCACCCTGCAGAGGGCTGCACTGTAGCACGCCGGGAACCGGCAAAGAACCGCGCAGACGTCGTCGTTGGCCGCGGCGTTGCCGCGAGCACGCGAAGAGACAAAGTCCGAAACGACGTCAGCCGGGGCGTCGAGCACGCCGCCCGCACTGTTCGCACTCGTGCTCGGAAATGGCGAAGGGGCCGTGCTAGCGTGCCTCGAATCGATCGGCCGGGGGCCCCGTAGGGCGACAGACAGGCAATTGTGCAGGAAACCGTACTGGCCATTGGCGAGAAATTGCCGTTCGCGCATTCGGTGGACGCGCTGCGCTTTCACGACTTCGGCATTGTGCTGCCGACGTAAGCTTTCAATCTTGCTCGCGGCGTTACGAGGCGGCACGATTTTCGCCAAACGCTCGTCGAAAGTGGCACGAGTACGGCCCCATGGAGGTCTGGGTACTTATCGCTGCTATTATATGGGGGTCCCAGAGAGCAGTCGCCCCCAAAGCGACCTGGGTGTTTGATATGCGGCGGGCTTCGTGCCCGTCAAGCGTGTCCCCGGTATCGCTCCCGTGGATCCCACAGCTGACGTCTGCAGCCTCATCCGCTTGATGCGTTAGGGGCTGGTTGTCGGACGACGCTTTTTCCACGATATCGAAGTGTGTTCCGCATCGTCCTCGGACGAATCAAATACGAAAGCGCCGAAGGCGCGGGCGTGACCCGTCGCCTAGCGGCTTTGCCGTCTCGGCTACGTTGCAAGTGTCGGTCGGTCCACCAGTGCTGCGGGCTCGAGAGAAACCGCAAGCCGCGATCGAGTCGACACAACCGGTCTATCGAGAATGTTGCGTGCTTCTTGCCGCGTGGCGATACCCGGCCCTGCGGGGAGGGCGCCGTTGCGAGCTCGAACGCCGTCGTCTCGGACTGTGCAAAGTGCTACCCTTTGCGAGAACGAAGCGTGTTGGGGCGCCTGAAGGTGGCCTCGGCATCGCAAAAACGGCGTCCGGCCTGCTTGAAAGGCTGGACGCGCAGTTGAACGATTACCTGGTTGATCCTGCCAGTAATCATATGCTTGTCTCAAAGATTAAGCCATGCATGTCTAAGTACATGCCGAAATAAGGCGAAACCGCGAATGGCTCATTAAATCAGTTATGGTTCCTTAGATCGTTTCTTCCTACTTGGATAACTGTGGCAATTCTAGAGCTAATACATGCAGTGAGCCTGAAGCCCTTTGGGCGACGGGTGCTTTTATTAGACCAAGATCGATCGGGTTTCGGCCCGTATTGTGTGGTGACTCTGGATAACTTTGTGCTGATCGCATGGCCACGAGCCGGCGACGTTTCTTTCAAGTGTCTGCCTTATCAACTTTCGATGGTAGGTTACTTGCTTACCATGGTTGTTACGGGTAACGGAGAATCAGGGTTCGATTCCGGAGAGGGAGCCTGAGAAACGGCTACCACATCCAAGGAAGGCAGCAGGCGCGCAAATTACCCACTCCCGGCACGGGGAGGTAGTGACGAAAAATAACAATACGGGACTCTTTTGAGGCCCCGTAATTGAAATGAGTACACTCTAAATCCTTTAACGAGGATCAATTGGAGGGCAAGTCTGGTGCCAGCAGCCGCGGTAATTCCAGCTCCAATAGCGTATACTAAAGCTGCTGCGGTTAAAAAGCTCGTAGTTGGATCTCAGTTCCAGACGAGTAGTGCATCTACCCGATGCGACGGCTCGGACTGAACATCATGCCGGTCCTTTCTTGGTGCACTTCATTGTGTGCCTCGAGAAGGCCGGTGCTTTTACTTTGAAAAAATTAGAGTGCTCAACGCAGGCGAGTCGCCTGAATAAACTTGCATGGAATAATAGAACAAGACCTCGTTTCTGTTCTGTTGGTTTTTGGAATACGAGGTAATGATTAAGAGGGACAGACGGGGGCATTCGTATTGCGGCGCTAGAGGTGAAATTCTTGGACCGTCGCAAGACGAACTACTGCGAAAGCATTTGCCAAGAATGTTTTCTTTGATCAAGAACGAAAGTCAGAGGTTCGAAGGCGATCAGATACCGCCCTAGTTCTGACCATAAACGATGCCAACCAGCGATCCGCCTGAGTTACTCAAATGACTCGGCGGGCAGCTTCCGGGAAACCAAAGTGTTTGGGGTTCCGGGGGAAGTATGGTTGCAAAGCTGAAACTTAAAGGAATTGACGGAAGGGCACCACCAGGAGTGGAGCCTGCGGCTTAATTTGACTCAACACGGGAAAACTTACCCGGCCCGGACACTGGGAGGATTGACAGATTGAGAGCTCTTTCTTGATTCGGTGGATGGTGGTGCATGGCCGTTCTTAGTTGGTGGAGCGATTTGTCTGGTTAATTCCGATAACGAACGAGACTCTAGCCTATTAAATAGGTGCGGGGTTCCAGCACCTTACAACCTTCTTAGAGGGACAAGCGGCTCCTAGCCGCACGAAACAGAGCAATAACAGGTCTGTGATGCCCTTAGATGTCCGGGGCCGCACGCGCGCTACACTGAAGGAAGCAGCGTGTCTTTATCCCTGTCTGAAAAGACTGGGTAACCCGTGGAACTTCTTTCGTGATTGGGATAGGGGCTTGCAATTGTTCCCCTTGAACGAGGAATTCCCAGTAAGCGCGAGTCATAAGCTCGCGTTGATTACGTCCCTGCCCTTTGTACACACCGCCCGTCGCTACTACCGATTGAATGATTTAGTGAGGTCTTCGGACCGATGTCCGGCGCGGCCTTTCGGTTGCGCCGGTCTGTTGGAAAGATGACCAAACTTGATCATTTAGAGGAAGTAAAAGTCGTAACAAGGTTTCCGTAGGTGAACCTGCGGAAGGATCATTACCGGATTGTGAAGGGTGGCGAGCGCCATTGTTTCTACCCCGTGTGGGTGAAGCAGCTCGCTGCGCCCGACGCTTTCCGCCGCTGGCCCCGCTTGGACGCGGGGACGGCTATACCCGAACATGCCGGGGACTGCCTGAATTTTGAGGGGCGCCCCGTGCCAAATTTGTTGCGCCCAGTGGACGCCGGCTGCAACCTTGGACGGTTGGCTTGGCCGCGCCCGCGGTAGAACGGCGTAACGCACACTGGGTGGGCTTTCTGTCCGCTTTGGCGCTCTTGCGCGGAATGGGAGTAAGACGACCCGACCTGCTGCTTTGCCCAGTACGAGGGGAACGGCGAAGCGTGCGGTCGGTCAAGGAACTGACGGTCGAGAGCTATGCCGCTGCCGCTTAGTACACACACGGAACCGTGGTGCGAGCGCTCTCCCGTCCTCCGCGGCAAACGCTGCCGAGTCTGAAAAGTCTGGCGGCTGCCGGTCGCTTCCTGCGGCGAGTATGGAGTAACGACCCGACATTGTTGCCGCCCAAGTACTAAAGGAACGGTGTGGCGCTCGGTCGGTCATGAACTGTCGGTATGAGGGTGCGGCTGCCAAGTACGGAAGGAACCGTGGCCTAAAGTGCTCTCCCGTCCTCCGCGGCAAATGCCACCGAGTCCGAAAGGGCCGGAGGCTGCCGGTCGGCTCCTGCTCGTGACGCGCGAGGTGTCGAGATCGCGGTTTAATGCGACGACGTCTGCAGGCTATTCGCCCGCCGCCGAGGGAAAGGCGGCGTTGCTGCGAAGTACCGAAGGAAACGCGGCTTTGCTACGTCGGAAGCGTTCTGCGGTTAGCGGACTTGTGCGCTTGGAAGGCGCCGCACGTCGAAGAGGAAGTACGGACAGGACGAGGGACTGTAGTCCCGGATTCGAACGCACTTGCGGCCAGGCCCTTGCTGGCTTCGTCTTCCGCCTCAAGTAGACTTGTTGTGGCGCCGGCGCAGGAGCCGTCCCTGGCACTGGCCGAGTGGTTTTGGAGAGCTGCGCGAGTACGCGCGCCGGGCTCTTGTCTTTCGTCTCAAGTAGGCTGTTGGATCAACAGCGGTTATGCTGCGGCGATCTGCCGATGCGAAAGTGTGTGTGTGTTTGAGGCCCTTCTATGAACCTACTGCTGACTGAAGCGAAGCACGTCGATGGGGGTGAAGCCCTGCCCGTGGCCGTGTAGCCGTTAAAGACTCACAGCGGCTTAGCCCTAATCATGGCTCTGTCGCTCTTTGCAATTTTTAGTGGAGCGATGTGAACGTGCACACGAGACACACGGGTCCGGTGGTTGGATGGCAGGTAAAACCGGCTTCGAGTGCGCGCAAACGGCATAAGCTACCTCGAGGGCAAGCGAGGAAGGCGTGGGCGCAAAACACACGCGCGAGTAGCAGGAGTGGAGTGCCATTAGGCTTTCAGCTGCTGAGACGCGGCCGCCGAAAGAGCGAGACTGGAGGAGCGCACGCCGAAAGGCGCTCTTCGAAACCACACACAGGGAGACGCCACGTGCCTAAAACCCTGGTTGTACTGTACTGAATTGAACAAACTATTTTTCACGACTCTAAGCGGTGGATCACTCGGTTCTCGGGTCGATGAAGAACGCAGCCAGCTGCGAGACTTGGTGTGAATTGCAGGACACACTGAGCACTGATTCTTTGAACGCACATTGCGGCCTTGGGTCTTCCCTTGGCTTCGTCTGTCTGAGGGTCGGATCACATATCAAGAGAGACTTCGGCGCACAGGGAACGTGCGTCCGTCGACTCGTTTTGACCGCGTCGGCATCATGGACAGTACGTTGAGCGCTAAAGCCACGCGCCAGCGGCCTCACGAGAGGGAGACGGTGGCAAACCGTTGTGCCAATT
>NW_027315402.1:0-31899 GCF_023375885.2 Dermacentor andersoni | reverse complement strand
CGCGTTCTGCAAAAAGCACCATTTTGCATGCACATCTTGTGGTTTTGCAGAAAAACTTCATCCGCGTCTACCAAAAGATGCATGTGCATGCTTAAAACGCGTTTTTCGCACAAATGCGTGCGCGGGTGCTAAAAAGAGCAGCGCATCGGCATGCTTAGCACATCGTTTGGTTGAAATCCACGTGCGCGTTCTGCCAAAAGCACCATTTGCATGCACATCTTGTGGTTTTGCAGAAAAACTTCATCCGCTGTCTACCAAAAGATGCATGTGCATGCTTTAAAACGCGTTTTCGCACAAATGCGTTGCGCGGGTGCTAAAAAGAGTAGCATCGGCATGCTTAGCACGTCGTTTGGTAGAAATCTACGTGCGCGTTCTGCCAAAAGCACCATTTGCATGCACATATTGTGGTTTTGCAGAAAACTTCATCCGCGTCTACCAAAGATGCATGTGCATGCTTAAAACGCGTTTTCGCACAAATGCGTGCGCGGGTGCTAAAAAGAGCAGCATCGGCATGCTTAGCGCGTCGTTTGGGTAGAAATCCACGTGGCGCGTTCTGCCAAAAGCACCATTTGCATGCACATCTTGTGGTTTTTGCAGCAAACTTCATCCGCGTCTACCAAAAGATGCATGTGCATTGCTTAAAAACGCGTTTTCGCACAAATCCGGTGCGCGGGTGCTAAAAAGAGCAGCATCGGCAGTGCTTAGCACGTCGTTTGGTAGAAATCCACGTGCGCGTTCTGCAAAAAGCACCATTTGCATGCACATCTTGTGGTTTTGCAGAAAACTTCATCCGCGTCTACCAAAAGATGCAATGTGCATGCTTAAAACGCGGTTATTCGCACCAATGCGTGCGCGGGTGCTAAAAAGAGCAGCATCGGCATGCTTAGCACGTCGTTTGGTAGAAATCCACGAGCGCGTTCTGCAAAAAGCACCATTTGCATGCACATCTTGTGGTTTTGCAGAAAACGTTCATCCGCGTCTACTAAAAAGATGCATGTGCATGCTTTAAAACGCGTTTTCGCACAAATGCGTGCGCGGGGTGCTAAAAATAGCAGCATCGGCAATGCTTAGCACGTCGTTTGGTAGAAATCCACGTGCGCGTTCTGCCAAAAGGCACCATTTGCATGCACAATCTTGTGGTTTTGCAGAAAACTTCATCCGCGTCTACCAAAAAGATGCATGTGCATGCTTAAAAACGCGTTCTCGCAGAAAATCCGTGCGCGGGGTGCTAAAAAAGAGCAGCATCGGGCATGCTTAGCACGTCGTTTGGTAGAAATCCACGTGCGCGTTTCTGCAAAAAGCACCATTTGCATGCACATCTTGTGGTTTTGGCAGAAAACTTTCATCCGCGTCTACCAAAAGATGCATGTGCATGCTTAAAACGCGTTTTCGCACAAATGCGTGCGCGGGTGCTAAAAAGAGCAGCATCGGCATGCTTAGCACGTCGTTTGGTAGAAATCCACGAGCGCGTTCTGCAAAAAGCACCATTTGCATGCACATCTTGTGGTTTTTGCAGAAAACTTCATCCGCGTCTACCAAAAGATGCATGTGCATGCTTAAAACGCGTTTTCGCACAAATGCGTGCGCGGGTGCTAAAAAGAGCAGCATCGGCATGCTTAGCACGTCGTTTGGTAGAAAATCCACGAGCGCGTTCTGCAAAAAGCACCATTTGGCATGCACATCTTGTGGTTTTGCAGAAAACTTCATCCGCGTCTACCAAAAGATGCATGTGCATGCTTTAAAACGCGTTTTCGCACAAATGCGTGCGCGGGTGCTTAAAAAGAGTAGCATCGGCATGCTTAGCACGTCGTTTGGTAGAAATCTACGTGCGCGTTCTGCCAAAAGCACCATTTGCATGCACATCTTGTGGTTTTGCAGAAAACTTCATCCGCGTCTACCAAAAGATGCATGTGCATGCTTAAAAACGCGTTTTCGCACAAAATGCGTGCGCGGGTGCTAAAAAGAGCAGCATCGGCATGCTTAGCGCGTCGTTTGGTAGAAACCCACGTGCGCGTTCTGCAAAAAGCACCATTTGCATGCACATCTTGTGGTTTTGCAGAAAACTTCATCCGCGTCTACCAAAAGATGCATGTGCATGCTTCAAACGCGTTTTTCGCACAAATGCGTGCGCGGGTGCTAAAAAGAGCAGCATCGGCATGCTTAGCACGTCGTTTGGTAGAAATCCACGTGCGCGTTCTGCCAAAAGCACCATTTGCATGCACATCTTGTGGTTTTGCAGCAAACTTCATCCGCGTCTACCAAAAGATGCATGTGCATGCTTAAAACGCGGTTTTCGCACAAAATCCGTGCGCGGGTGCTAAAAAGAGCAGCATCGGCATGCTTAGCACGTCGTTTGGTAGAAATCCACGTGCGCGTTCTGCAAAAAGCACCATTTGCATGCACCATCTTGTGGTTTTGCAGAAAACTTCATCCGCGTCTACCAAAAGATGCATGTGCATGCTTAAAACGCGTTTTCGCACAAATGCGTGCGCGGGTGTGCTAAAAAGAGCAGCATCGGCATGCTTAGCACGTCGTTTGGTTAGAAATCCACGAGGCGCGTTCTGCAAAAAGACACCATTTGCATGCACATCTTGTGGTTTTGCAGAAAACTTCATCCGCGTCTACTAAAAGATGCATGTGCATGCTTAAAACGCGTTTTTCGCACAAATGCGTGCGCGGGGTGCTAAAAAGAGCAGCATCGGCATGCTTAGCACGTCGTTTGGTAGAAATCCACGTGCGCGTTCTGCCAAAAGCACCATTTGCATGCACATCTTGTGGTTTTGCAGAAAACTTCATCCGCGTCTACCAAAAGATGCATGTGCATGCTTAAAACGCGTTTTCGCACAAATCCGTGCGCGGGTGCTTAAAAAGAGCAGCATCGGCATGCTTAGCAACGTCGTTTGGTAGAAATCCACGTGCGCGTTCTGCAAAAAGCACCATTTGCATGCACATCTTGTGGTTTTGCAGAAAACTTCATCCGCGTCTACCAAAAGATGCATGTGCATGCTTAAAACGCGTTTTCGCACAAATGCGTGCGCGGGTGTGCTAAAAATAGCAGCATCGGCATGCTTAGCACGTCGTTTGGTAGAAATCCACGTGCGCGTTTCTGCAAAAAGCACCATTTGCTATGCACATCTTGTGGTTTTGCAGAAAACTTCATCCGCGTCTACCAAAAGATGCATGTGCATGCTTCAAAAGCGTTTTTCCGCACAAATGCGTGCGCGGGGTGCTAAAAAGAGTAGCATCGGCATGCTTAGCACGTCGTTTCGTAGAAATCTACGTGCGCGTTCTGCCAAAAGCACCAATTTGCATGCACATCTTGTGGTTTTGCAGAAAAACTTCATCCGCGTCTACCAAAAGATGCATGTGCATGCTTTAAAACGCGTTTTCGCACAAATGCGTGCGCGGGTGCTAAAAAAGAGCAGCATCGGCATGCTTAGCGCGTCGTTTGGTAGAAATCCACGTGCGCGTTCTGCAAAAAGCACCATTTGCATGCACATCTTGTGGTTTTGCAGAAAACTTCATCCGCGTCTACCAAAAGATGCATGTGCATGCTTCAAACGCGTTTTCGCACAAATGCGTGCGCGGGTGCTAAAAAGAGCAGCATCGGCATGCTTAGCACGTCGTTTGGTAGAAATCCACGTGCGCGTTTCTGCCCAAAAGCACCATTTGCATGCACATCTTGTGGTTTTGCAGCAAACTTCATCCGCGTCTACCAAAAGATGCATGTGCATGCTTAAAACGCGTTTTCGCACAAATCCTGTGCGCGGGTGCTAAAAAGAGCAGCATCGGCATGCTTAGCACGTCGTTTGGTAGAAATCCACGTGCGCGTTCTGCAAAAAGCACCATTTGCATGCACATCTTGTGGTTTTGCAGAAAACTTCATCCGCGTCTACCAAAAGATGCATGTGCATGCTTAAAAACGCGTTTTTCGCACAAATGCGTGCGCGGGTGCTAAAAAGAGCAGCATCGGCATGCTTAGCACGTCGTTTTGGTAGAAATCCACGTGCGCGTTCTGCCAAAAGCAGCCATTTGCATGCACATTCTTGTGGTTTTGCAGAAAACTTCATCCGCGTCTACCAAAAGATGCATTGTGCATGCTTCAAAACGCGTTTTCGCCACAAAATGCGTGCGCGGGTGCTAAAAAGAGCAGCATCGGCATGCTTAGCACGTCGTTTGGTAGAAATCCACGTGCGCGTTCTGCCAAAAGCACCATTTTGCATGCACATCTTGTGGTTTTGCAGCAAACTTCATCCGCAGTCTACCAAAAGATGCATGTGCATGCTTAAAACGCGTTTTCGCACAAATCCGTGCGCGGGTGCTAAAAAGAGCAGCATCGGCATGCTTAGCACGTCGTTTGGTAGAAATCCACGTGCGCGTTCTGCAAAAAAGCACCATTTGCATGCACATCTTGTGGTTTTTGCAGAAAACTTCATCCGCGTCTACCAAAAGATGCATGTGCATGCTTAAAAACGCGTTTTCGCACAAATGCGTGCGCGGGTGCTAAAAAGAGCAGCATCGGCATGCTTAGCACGTCGTTTGGTAGAAATCCACGAGCGCGTTCTGCAAAAAGCACCATTTGCATGCACATCTTGTGGTTTTGCAGAAAACTTCATCCGCGTCCTACTAAAAAGATGCATGTGCATGCTTAAAACGCGTTTTCGCACAAATGCGTGCGCGGGTGCTAAAAAGAGCAGCATCGGCATGCTTTAGCACGTCGTTTGGTAGAAATCCACGTGCGCGTTTCTGCCAAAAGCACCATTTGCATGCACATCTTGTGGTTTTGCAGAAAAACTTCATCCGCGTCTACCAAAAGATGCATGTGCATGCTTAAAACGCGTTTTTCGCACAAATCCGTGCGCGGGTGCTAAAAAGAGCAGCATCGGCATGCTTAGCACGTCGTTTGGTAGAAATCCACGTGCGCGTTCTGCAAAAAGCACCATTTGCATGCACATCTTGTGGTTTTGCAGAAAACTTCATCCGCGTCTACCCAAAAGATGCATGTGCATGCTTAAAACGCGGTTTTCGCACAAAATGCGTGCGCGGGTGTGCTAAAAAATAGCAGCATCGGCATGCTTAGCACGTCGTTTGGTAGAAATCCACGTGCGCGTTCTGCAAAAAGCACCATTTGCATGCACATCTTGTGGTTTTTGCAGAAAACTTCATCCGCGTCTACCAAAAGATGCATGTGCATGCTTCAAAAGCGTTTTCGCACAAATGCGTGCGCGGGGTGCTAAAAAGAGTAGCATCGGCATGCTTAGCACGTCGTTTCGTAGAAATCTACGTGCGCGTTCTGCCAAAAGCACCATTTGCATGCACATCTTGTGGTTTTGCAGAAAACTTCATCCGCGTCTACCAAAAGATGCATGTGCATGCTTAAAACGCGTTTTCGCACAAATGCGTGCGCGGGTGCTAAAAAATAGCAGCATCGGCATGCTTAGCACGTCGTTTGGTATAAATCCACGTGCGCGTTCTGCAAAAAGCACCATTTGCATGCACATCTTGTGGTTTTGCAGAAAACTTCATCCGCGTCTACCAAAAGAATGCATGTGCATTGCTTTCAAACGCGTTTTCGCACAAATGCGTGCGCGGGGGTGCTAAAAAGAGTAGCATCGGGCATGCTTAGCACGTCGTTTGGTAGAAATCTACGTGCGCGTTCTGCCAAAAGCACCATTTGCATGCACATCTTGTGGTTTTGCAGAAAAACTTCATCCGCGTCTACCAAAAGATGCATTGTGCATGCTTTAAAACCGCGTTTTCGCACAAATGCGTGCGCAGGGTGCTAAAAAGAGCAGCATTGGCATGCTTAGCACGTCGTTTGGTAGAAATCCACGTGCGCGTTCTGCCAAAAGCACCATTTGCATGCACTTGTGGTTTTTGCAGAAAACTTCATCCGCGTCTACCCAAAATATGCATGTGCATGCTTAAAACGCGTTTTCGCACAAATGCGTGCGCGGGTGCTAAAAAGAGCAGCATCGGCATGCTTAGCACGTCGTTTGGGTAGAAATCCACGTGCGCGTTCTGCAAAAAGCACCATTTGCATGCACATCTTGTGGTGTTGCAGAAAACTTCATCCGCGTCTACCAAAAGATGCATGTGCATGCTTAAAACGCGTTTTTCGCACAAATGCGTGCGCGGGTGCTAAAAAGAGCAGCATCGGCAATGCTTAGCGCGTCGTTTTGGTAGAAATCCACGTGCGCGTTCTGCAAAAAGCACCATTTGCATGCACATCTTGTGGTTTTGCAGAAAACTTCATCCGCGTCTACCAAAAGATGCATGTGCATGCTTCAAACGCGTTTTCGCACAAATGCGTGCGCGGGTGCTAAAAAGAGCAGCATCGGCATGCTTAGCACGTCGTTTGGTAGAAATCCACGTGCGCGTTCTGCCAAAAGCACCATTTGCATGCACATCTTGTGGTTTTGCAGGCAAACTTCATCCGCGTCTACCAAAAGATGCATGTGCATGCTTAAAAACGCGTTTTTCGCACAAATCCGTGCGCGGGTGCTAAAAAAGAGCAGCATCGGCATGCTTAGCACGTCGTTTGGTAGAAATCCACGTGCGCGTTCTGCAAAAAGCACCATTTGCATGCACATCTTGTGGTTTTGCAGAAAACTTCATCCGCGTCTACCAAAAGATGCCATGTGCATGCTTAAAAACGCGTTTTCGCACAAATGCGTGCGCGGGTGCTAAAAAGAGCAGCATCGGCATGCTTAGCACGTCGTTTTTGGTAGAAATCCACGTGCGCGTTCTGCCAAAAGCACCATTTGCATGCACATCTTGTGGTTTTGCAGAAAACTTCATCCGCGTCTACCAAAAGATGCATGTGCATGCTTAAAACGCGTTTTCGCACAAATCCGTGCGCGGGTGCTAAAAAGAGCAGCATCGGCATGCTTAGCACGTCGTTTGGTAGAAATCCACGTGCGCGTTCTGCAAAAAGCACCATTTGCATGCACATCTTGTGGTTTTGCAGAAAACTTCATCCGCGTCTACCAAAAGATGCATGTGCATGCTTAAAACGCGTTTTCGCACAAATGCGTGCGCGGGTGCTAAAAATAGCAGCATCGGCATGCTTAGCACGTCGTTTGGTAGAAATCCACGTGCGCGTTCTGCAAAAAGCACCATTTGCATGCACATCTTGTGGTTTTGCAGAAAACTTCATCCGCGTCTACCCAAAGATGCATGTGCATGCTTAAAACGCGTTTTCGCACAAATCCGTGCGCGGGTGCTAAAAAGAGCAGCATCGGCATGCTTAGCACGTCGTTTGGTAGAAATCCACGTGCGCGTTCTGCAAAAAGCACCATTTGCATGCACATCTTGTGGTTTTGCAGAAAACTTCATCCGCGTCTACCAAAAGATGCATGTGCATGCTTAAAACGCGTTTTCGCACAAATGCGTGCGCGGGTGCTAAAAATAGCAGCATCGGCATGCTTAGCACGTCGTTTGGTAGAAATCCACGTGCGCGTTCTGCAAAAAGCACCATTTGCATGCACATCTTGTGGTTTTGCAGAAAACTTCATCCGCGTCTACCAAAAGATGCATGTGCATGCTTCAAACGCGTTTTCGCACAAATGCGTGCGCGGGTGCTAAAAAGAGTAGCATCGGCATGCTTAGCACGTCGTTTGGTAGAAATCTACGTGCGCGTTCTGCCAAAAGCACCATTTGCATGCACATCTTGTGGTTTTGCAGAAAACTTCATCCGCGTCAACCAATAGATGCATGTGCATGCTTAAAACGCGTTTTCGCACAAATCCGTGCGCGGGTGCTAAAAAGAGCAGCAACGGCATGCTTAGCACGTCGTTTGGTAGAAATCGACGTGCGCGTTCTGCAAAAAGCACCATTTGCATGCACATCTTGTGGTTTTGCAGAAAACTTCATCCGCGTCTATCAAAAGATGCATGTGCATGCTTAAAACGCGTTTTCGCACAAATGCGTGCGCGGGTGCTAAAAAGAGCAGCATCGGCATGCTTAGCACGTCGTTTGGTAGAAATCCACGTGCGCGTTCTGCCAAAAGCACCATTTGCATGCACATCTTGTGGTTTTGCAGAAAACTTCATCCGCGTCTACCAAAAGATGCATGTGCATGCTTAAAACGCGTTTTCGCACAAATCCGTGTGCGGGTGCTAAAAAGAGGAGCATCGGCAAGCTTAGCACGTCGTTTGGTAGAAATCCACGTGCGCGTTCTGCAAAAAGCACCATTTGCATGCACATCTTGTGGTTTTGCAGAAAACTTCATCCGCGTCTACCAAAAGATGCATGTGCATGCTTAAAACGCGTTTTCGCACAAATGCGTGCGCGGGTGCTAAAAAGAGCAGCATCGGCATGCTTAGCACGTCGTTTGGTAGAAATCCACGTGCGCGTTCTGCAAAAAGCACCATTTGCATGCACATCTTGTGGTTTTGCAGAAAACTTCATCCGCGTCTACCAAAAGATGCATGTGCATGCTCAAAACGCGTTTTCGCACAAATCCGTGCGCGGGTGCTAAAAAGAGCAGCATCGGCATGCTTAGCACGTCGTTTGGTAGAAATCCACGTGCGCGTTCTGCCAAAAGCACCATTTGCATGCACATCTTGTGGTTTTGCAGAAAACTTCATCCGCGTCTACCAAAAGATGCATGTGCATGCTTAAAACGCGTTCTCGCACAAATCCGTGCGCGGGTGCTAAAAAGAGCAGCATCGGCATGCTTAGCACGTCGTTTGGTAGAAATCCACGTGCGCGTTCTGCAAAAAGCACCATTTGCATGCACATCTTGTGGTTTTGCAGAAAACTTCAATCTCGTCTACCAAAAGATGCATGTGCATGCTTAAAACGCGTTTTCGCACGAATCCGTGCGCGGGTGCTAAAAAGAGCAGCATCGGCATGCTTAGCACGTTGTTTGGTAGAAATCTACGTGCGCGTTCTGCCAAAAGCACCATTTGCATGCACATCTTGTGGTTTTGCAGAAAACTTCATCCGGGTCTACCAAAAGATGCATGTGCATGCTTAAAACGCGTTTTCGCACAAATGCGTGCGCGGGTGCTAAAAAGAGCAGCATCGGCATGCTTAGCACGTCGTTTGGTAGAAATCCACGAGCGCGTTCTGCAAAAAGCACCATTTGCATGCACATCTTGTGGTTTTGCAGAAAACTTCATCCGCGTCTACCAAAAGATGCATGTGCATGCTTAAAACGCGTTTTCGCACAAATGCGTGCGCGGGTGCTAAAAAGAGTAGCATCGGCATGCTTAGCACGTCGTTTGGTAGAAATCTACGTGCGCGTTCTGCCAAAAGCACCATTTGCATGCACATCTTGTGGTTTTGCAGAAAACTTCATCCGCGTCTACCAAAAGATGCATGTGCATGCTTAAAACGCGTTTTCGCACAAATGCGTGCGCGGGTGCTAAAAAGAGCAGCATCGGCATGCTTAGCGCGTCGTTTGGTAGAAACCCACGTGCGCGTTCTGCAAAAAGCACCATTTGCATGCACATCTTGTGGTTTTGCAGAAAACTTCATCCGCGTCTACCAAAAGATGCATGTGCATGCTTCAAACGCGTTTTCGCACAAATGCGTGCGCGGGTGCTAAAAAGAGCAGCATCGGCATGCTTAGCACGTCGTTTGGTAGAAATCCACGTGCGCGTTCTGCCAAAAGCACCATTTGCATGCACATCTTGTGGTTTTGCAGCAAACTTCATCCGCGTCTACCAAAAGATGCATGTGCATGCTTAAAACGCGTTTTCGCACAAATCCGTGCGCGGGTGCTAAAAAGAGCAGCATCGGCATGCTTAGCACGTCGTTTGGTAGAAATCCACGTGCGCGTTCTGCAAAAAGCACCATTTGCATGCACATCTTGTGGTTTTGCAGAAAACTTCATCCGCGTCTACCAAAAGATGCATGTGCATGCTTAAAACGCGTTTTCGCACAAATGCGTGCGCGGGTGCTAAAAAGAGCAGCATCGGCATGCTTAGCACGTCGTTTGGTAGAAATCCACGAGCGCGTTCTGCAAAAAGCACCATTTGCATGCACATCTTGTGGTTTTGCAGAAAACTTCATCCGCGTCTACTAAAAGATGCATGTGCATGCTTAAAACGCGTTTTCGCACAAATGCGTGCGCGGGTGCTAAAAAGAGCAGCATCGGCATGCTTAGCACGTCGTTTGGTAGAAATCCACGTGCGCGTTCTGCCAAAAGCACCATTTGCATGCACATCTTGTGGTTTTGCAGAAAACTTCATCCGCGTCTACCAAAAGATGCATGTGCATGCTTAAAACGCGTTTTCGCACAAATCCGTGCGCGGGTGCTAAAAAGAGCAGCATCGGCATGCTTAGCACGTCGTTTGGTAGAAATCCACGTGCGCGTTCTGCAAAAAGCACCATTTGCATGCACATCTTGTGGTTTTGCAGAAAACTTCATCCGCGTCTACCAAAAGATGCATGTGCATGCTTAAAACGCGTTTTCGCACAAATGCGTGCGCGGGTGCTAAAAATAGCAGCATCGGCATGCTTAGCACGTCGTTTGGTAGAAATCCACGTGCGCGTTCTGCAAAAAGCACCATTTGCATGCACATCTTGTGGTTTTGCAGAAAACTTCATCCGCGTCTACCAAAAGATGCATGTGCATGCTTCAAAAGCGTTTTCGCACAAATGCGTGCGCGGGTGCTAAAAAGAGTAGCATCGGCATGCTTAGCACGTCGTTTCGTAGAAATCTACGTGCGCGTTCTGCCAAAAGCACCATTTGCATGCACATCTTGTGGTTTTGCAGAAAACTTCATCCGCGTCTACCAAAAGATGCATGTGCATGCTTCAAACGCGTTTTCGCACAAATGCGTGCGCGGGTGCTAAAAAGAGTAGCATCGGCATGCTTAGCACGTCGTTTGGTAGAAATCTACGTGCGCGTTCTGCCAAAAGCACCATTTGCATGCACATCTTGTGGTTTTGCAGAAAACTTCATCCGCGTCAACCAATAGATGCATGTGCATGCTTAAAACGCGTTTTCGCACAAACCCGTGCGCGGGTGCTAAAAAGAGCAGCAACGGCATGCTTAGCACGTCGTTTGGTAGAAATCGACGTGCGCGTTCTGCAAAAAGCACCATTTGCATGCACATCTTGTGGTTTTGCAGAAAACTTCATCCGCGTCTATCAAAAGATGCATGTGCATGCTTAAAACGCGTTTTCGCACAAATGCGTGCGCGGGTGCTAAAAAGAGCAGCATCGGCATGCTTAGCACGTCGTTTGGTAGAAATCCACGTGCGCGTTCTGCCAAAAGCACCATTTGCATGCACATCTTGTGGTTTTCCAGAAAACTTCATCCGCGTCTACCAAAAGATGCATGTGCATGCTTAAAACGCGTTTTCGCACAAATCCGTGCGCGGGTGCTAAAAAGAGCAGCATCGGCATGCTTAGCACGTCGTTTGGTAGAAATCCACGTGCGCGTTCTGCAAAAAGCACCATTTGCATGCACATCTTGTGGTTTTGCAGAAAACTTCATCCGCGTCTACCAAAAGATGCATGTGCATGCTTAAAACGCGTTTTCGCACAAATGCGTGCGCGGGTGCTAAAAATAGCAGCATCGGCATGCTTAGCACGTCGTTTGGTAGAAATCCACGTGCGCGTTCTGCAAAAAGCACCATTTGCATGCACATCTTGTGGTTTTGCAGAAAACTTCATCCGCGTCTACCAAAAGATGCATGTGCATGCTTCAAACGCGTTTTCGCACAAATGCGTGCGCGGGTGCTAAAAAGAGTAGCATCGGCATGCTTAGCACGTCGTTTGGTAGAAATCTACGTGCGCGTTCTGCCAAAAGCACCATTTGCATGCACATCTTGTGGTTTTGCAGAAAACTTCATCCGCGTCAACCAATAGATGCATGTGCATGCTTAAAACGCGTTTTCGCACAAATCCGTGCGCGGGTGCTAAAAAGAGCAGCAACGGCATGCTTAGCACGTCGTTTGGTAGAAATCGACGTGCGCGTTCTGCAAAAAGCACCATTTGCATGCACATCTTGTGGTTTTGCAGAAAACTTCATCCGCGTCTATCAAAAGATGCATGTGCATGCTTAAAACGCGTTTTCGCACAAATGCGTGCGCGGGTGCTAAAAAGAGCAGCATCGGCATGCTTAGCACGTCGTTTGGTAGAAATCCACGTGCGCGTTCTGCCAAAAGCACCATTTGCATGCACATCTTGTGGTTTTGCAGAAAACTTCATCCGCGTCTACCAAAAGATGCATGTGCATGCTTAAAACGCGTTTTCGCACAAATCCGTGTGCGGGTGCTAAAAAGAGGAGCATCGGCAAGCTTAGCACGTCGTTTGGTAGAAATCCACGTGCGCGTTCTGCAAAAAGCACCATTTGCATGCACATCTTGTGGTTTTGCAGAAAACTTCATCCGCGTCTACCAAAAGATGCATGTGCATGCTTAAAACGCGTTTTCGCACAAATGCGTGCGCGGGTGCTAAAAAGAGCAGCATCGGCATGCTTAGCACGTCGTTTGGTAGAAATCCACGTGCGCGTTCTGCAAAAAGCACCATTTGCATGCACATCTTGTGGTTTTGCAGAAAACTTCATCCGCGTCTACCAAAAGATGCATGTGCATGCTCAAAACGCGTTTTCGCACAAATCCGTGCGCGGGTGCTAAAAAGAGCAGCATCGGCATGCTTAGCACGTCGTTTGGTAGAAATCCACGTGCGCGTTCTGCCAAAAGCACCATTTGCATGCACATCTTGTGGTTTTGCAGAAAACTTCATCCGCGTCTACCAAAAGATGCATGTGCATGCTTAAAACGCGTTCTCGCACAAATCCGTGCGCGGGTGCTAAAAAGAGCAGCATCGGCATGCTTAGCACGTCGTTTGGTAGAAATCCACGTGCGCGTTCTGCAAAAAGCACCATTTGCATGCACATCTTGTGGTTTTGCAGAAAACTTCAATCTCGTCTACCAAAAGATGCATGTGCATGCTTAAAACGCGTTTTCGCACGAATCCGTGCGCGGGTGCTAAAAAGAGCAGCATCGGCATGCTTAGCACGTTGTTTGGTAGAAATCTACGTGCGCGTTCTGCCAAAAGCACCATTTGCATGCACATCTTGTGGTTTTGCAGAAAACTTCATCCGGGTCTACCAAAAGATGCATGTGCATGCTTAAAACGCGTTTTCGCACAAATGCGTGCGCGGGTGCTAAAAAGAGCAGCATCGGCATGCTTAGCACGTCGTTTGGTAGAAATCCACGAGCGCGTTCTGCAAAAAGCACCATTTGCATGCACATCTTGTGGTTTTGCAGAAAACTTCATCCGCGTCTACCAAAAGATGCATGTGCATGCTTAAAACGCGTTTTCGCACAAATGCGTGCGCGGGTGCTAAAAAGAGTAGCATCGGCATGCTTAGCACGTCGTTTGGTAGAAATCTACGTGCGCGTTCTGCCAAAAGCACCATTTGCATGCACATCTTGTGGTTTTGCAGAAAACTTCATCCGCGTCTACCAAAAGATGCATGTGCATGCTTAAAACGCGTTTTCGCACAAATGCGTGCGCGGGTGCTAAAAAGAGCAGCATCGGCATGCTTAGCGCGTCGTTTGGTAGAAACCCACGTGCGCGTTCTGCAAAAAGCACCATTTGCATGCACATCTTGTGGTTTTGCAGAAAACTTCATCCGCGTCTACCAAAAGATGCATGTGCATGCTTCAAACGCGTTTTCGCACAAATGCGTGCGCGGGTGCTAAAAAGAGCAGCATCGGCATGCTTAGCACGTCGTTTGGTAGAAATCCACGTGCGCGTTCTGCCAAAAGCACCATTTGCATACACATCTTGTGGTTTTGCAGCAAACTTCATCCGCGTCTACCAAAAGATGCATGTGCATGCTTAAAACGCGTTTTCGCACAAATCCGTGCGCGGGTGCTAAAAAGAGCAGCATCGGCATGCTTAGCACGTCGTTTGGTAGAAATCCACGTGCGCGTTCTGCAAAAAGCACCATTTGCATGCACATCTTGTGGTTTTGCAGAAAACTTCATCCGCGTCTACCAAAAGATGCATGTGCATGCTTAAAACGCGTTTTCGCACAAATGCGTGCGCGGGTGCTAAAAAGAGCAGCATCGGCATGCTTAGCACGTCGTTTGGTAGAAATCCACGAGCGCGTTCTGCAAAAAGCACCATTTGCATGCACATCTTGTGGTTTTGCAGAAAACTTCATCCGCGTCTACTAAAAGATGCATGTGCATGCTTAAAACGCGTTTTCGCACAAATGCGTGCGCGGGTGCTAAAAAGAGCAGCATCGGCATGCTTAGCACGTCGTTTGGTAGAAATCCACGTGCGCGTTCTGCCAAAAGCACCATTTGCATGCACATCTTGTGGTTTTGCAGAAAACTTCATCCGCGTCTACCAAAAGATGCATGTGCATGCTTAAAACGCGTTTTCGCACAAATCCGTGCGCGGGTGCTAAAAAGAGCAGCATCGGCATGCTTAGCACGTCGTTTGGTAGAAATCCACGTGCGCGTTCTGCAAAAAGCACCATTTGCATGCACATCTTGTGGTTTTGCAGAAAACTTCATCCGCGTCTACCAAAAGATGCATGTGCATGCTTAAAACGCGTTTTCGCACAAATGCGTGCGCGGGTGCTAAAAATAGCAGCATCGGCATGCTTAGCACGTCGTTTGGTAGAAATCCACGTGCGCGTTCTGCAAAAAGCACCATTTGCATGCACATCTTGTGGTTTTGCAGAAAACTTCATCCGCGTCTACCAAAAGATGCATGTGCATGCTTCAAAAGCGTTTTCGCACAAATGCGTGCGCGGGTGCTAAAAAGAGTAGCATCGGCATGCTTAGCACGTCGTTTCGTAGAAATCTACGTGCGCGTTCTGCCAAAAGCACCATTTGCATGCACATCTTGTGGTTTTGCAGAAAACTTCATCCGCGTCTACCAAAAGATGCATGTGCATGCTTCAAACGCGTTTTCGCACAAATGCGTGCGCGGGTGCTAAAAAGAGTAGCATCGGCATGCTTAGCACGTCGTTTGGTAGAAATCTACGTGCGCGTTCTGCCAAAAGCACCATTTGCATGCACATCTTGTGGTTTTGCAGAAAACTTCATCCGCGTCAACCAATAGATGCATGTGCATGCTTAAAACGCGTTTTCGCACAAACCCGTGCGCGGGTGCTAAAAAGAGCAGCAACGGCATGCTTAGCACGTCGTTTGGTAGAAATCGACGTGCGCGTTCTGCAAAAAGCACCATTTGCATGCACATCTTGTGGTTTTGCAGAAAACTTCATCCGCGTCTATCAAAAGATGCATGTGCATGCTTAAAACGCGTTTTCGCACAAATGCGTGCGCGGGTGCTAAAAAGAGCAGCATCGGCATGCTTAGCACGTCGTTTGGTAGAAATCCACGTGCGCGTTCTGCCAAAAGCACCATTTGCATGCACATCTTGTGGTTTTCCAGAAAACTTCATCCGCGTCTACCAAAAGATGCATGTGCATGCTTAAAACGCGTTTTCGCACAAATCCGTGCGCGGGTGCTAAAAAGAGCAGCATCGGCAAGCTTAGCACGTCGTTTGGTAGAAATCCACGTGCGCGTTCTGCAAAAAGCACCATTTGCATGCACATCTTGTGGTTTTGCAGAAAACTTCATCCGCGTCTACCAAAAGATGCATGTGCATGCTTAAAACGCGTTTTCGCACAAATGCGTGCGCGGGTGCTAAAAAGAGCAGCATCGGCATGCTTAGCACGTCGTTTGGTAGAAATCCACGTGCGCGTTCTGCAAAAAGCACCATTTGCATGCACATCTTGTGGTTTTGCAGAAAACTTCATCCGCGTCTACCAAAAGATGCATGTGCATGCTTAAAACGCGTTTTCGCACAAATCCGTGCGCGGGTGCTAAAAAGAGCAGCATCGGCATGCTTAGCACGTCGTTTGGTAGAAATCCACGTGCGCGTTCTGCCAAAAGCACCATTTGCATGCACATCTTGTGGTTTTGCAGAAAACTTCATCCGCGTCTACCAAAAGATGCATGTGCATGCTTAAAACGCGTTCTCGCACAAATCCGTGCGCGGGTGCTAAAAAGAGCAGCATCGGCATGCTTAGCACGTCGTTTGGTAGAAATCCACGTGCGCGTTCTGCAAAAAGCACCATTTGCATGCACATGTTGTGGTTTTGCAGAAAACTTCATCCGGGTCTACCAAAAGATGCATGTGCATGCTTAAAACGCGTTTTCGCACAAATGCGTGCGCGGGTGCTAAAAAGAGCAGCATCGGCATGCTTAGCACGTCGTTTGGTAGAAATCCACGAGCGCGTTCTGCAAAAAGCACCATTTGCATGCACATCTTGTGGTTTTGCAGAAAACTTCATCCGCGTCTACCAAAAGATGCATGTGCATGCTTAAAACGCGTTTTCGCACAAATGCGTGCGCGGGTGCTAAAAAGAGCAGCATCGGCATGCTTAGCACATCGTTTGGTTGAAATCCACGTGCGCGTTCTGCAAAAAGCACCATTTGCATGCACATCTTGTGGTTTTGCAGAAAACTTCATCCGCGTCTACCAAAAGATGCATGTGCATGCTTAAAACGCGTTTTCGCACAAATGCGTGCGCGGGTGCTAAAAAGAGTAGCATCGGCATGCTTAGCACGTCGTTTGGTAGAAATCTACGTGCGCGTTCTGCCAAAAGCACCATTTGCATGCACATATTGTGGTTTTGCAGAAAACTTCATCCGCGTCTACCAAAGATGCATGTGCATGCTTAAAACGCGTTTTCGCACAAATGCGTGCGCGGGTGCTAAAAAGAGCAGCATCGGCATGCTTAGCGCGTCGTTTGGTAGAAATCCACGTGCGCGTTCTGCCAAAAGCACCATTTGCATGCACATCTTGTGGTTTTGCAGCAAACTTCATCCGCGTCTACCAAAAGATGCATGTGCATGCTTAAAACGCGTTTTCGCACAAATCCGTGCGCGGGTGCTAAAAAGAGCAGCATCGGCATGCTTAGCACGTCGTTTGGTAGAAATCCACGTGCGCGTTCTGCAAAAAGCACCATTTGCATGCACATCTTGTGGTTTTGCAGAAAACTTCATCCGCGTCTACCAAAAGATGCATGTGCATGCTTAAAACGCGTTTTCGCACCAATGCGTGCGCGGGTGCTAAAAAGAGCAGCATCGGCATGCTTAGCACGTCGTTTGGTAGAAATCCACGAGCGCGTTCTGCAAAAAGCACCATTTGCATGCACATCTTGTGGTTTTGCAGAAAACTTCATCCGCGTCTACTAAAAGATGCATGTGCATGCTTAAAACGCGTTTTCGCACAAATGCGTGCGCGGGTGCTAAAAATAGCAGCATCGGCATGCTTAGCACGTCGTTTGGTAGAAATCCACGTGCGCGTTCTGCAAAAAGCACCATTTGCATGCACATCTTGTGGTTTTGCAGAAAACTTCATCCGCGTCTACCAAAAGATGCATGTGCATGCTTCAAACGCGTTTTCGCACAAATGCGTGCGCGGGTGCTAAAAAGAGTAGCATCGGCATGCTTAGCACGTCGTTTCGTAGAAATCTACGTGCGCGTTCTGCCAAAAGCACCATTTGCATGCACATCTTGTGGTTTTGCAGAAAACTTCATCCGCGTCAACCAATAGATGCATGTGCATGCTTAAAACGCGTTTTCGCACAAATCCGTGCGCGGGTGCTAAAAAGAGCAGCAACGGCATGCTTAGCACGTCGTTTGGTAGAAATCCACGTGCGCGTTCTGCAAAAAGCACCATTTGCATGCACATCTTGTGGTTTTGCAGAAAACTTCATCCGCGTCTATCAAAAGATGCATGTGCATGCTTAAAACGCGTTTTCGCACAAATGCGTGCGCGGGTGCTAAAAAGAGCAGCATCGGCATGCTTAGCACGTCGTTTGGTAGAAATCCACGTGCGCGTTCTGCCAAAAGCACCATTTGCATGCACATCTTGTGGTTTTGCAGAAAACTTCATCCGCGTCCACCAAAAGATGCATGTGCATGCTTAAAACGCGTTTTCGCACAAATCCGTGCGCGGGTGCTAAAAAGAGCAGCATCGGCAAGCTTAGCACGTCGTTTGGTAGAAATCCACGTGCGCGTTCTGCAAAAAGCACCATTTGCATGCACATCTTGTGGTTTTGCAGAAAACTTCATCCGCGTCTACCAAAAGATGCATGTGCATGCTTAAAACGCGTTTTCGCACAAATGCGTGCGCGGGTGCTAAAAAGAGCAGCATCGGCATGCTTAGCACGTTGTTTGGTAGAAATCCACGTGCGCGTTCTGCAAAAAGCACCATTTGCATGCACATCTTGTGGTTTTGCAGAAAACTTCATCCGCGTCTACCCAAAGATGCATGTGCATGCTTAAAACGCGTTTTCGCACAAATCCGTGCGCGGGTGCTAAAAAGAGCAGCATCGGCATGCTTAGCACGTCGTTTGGTAGAAATCCACGTGCGCGTTCTGCAAAAAGCACCATTTGCATGCACATCTTGTGGTTTTGCAGAAAACTTCATCCGCGTCTACCAAAAGATGCATGTGCATGCTTAAAACGCGTTTTCGCACCAATGCGTGCGCGGGTGCTAAAAAGAGCAGCATCGGCATGCTTAGCACGTCGTTTGGTAGAAATCCACGAGCGCGTTCTGCAAAAAGCACCATTTGCATGCACATCTTGTGGTTTTGCAGAAAACTTCATCCGCGTCTACTAAAAGATGCATGTGCATGCTTAAAACGCGTTTTCGCACAAATGCGTGCGCGGGTGCTAAAAATAGCAGCATCGGCATGCTTAGCACGTCGTTTGGTAGAAATCCACGTGCGCGTTCTGCCAAAAGCACCATTTGCATGCACATCTTGTGGTTTTGCAGAAAACTTCATCCGCGTCTACCAAAAGATGCATGTGCATGCTTAAAACGCGTTCTCGCAGAAATCCGTGCGCGGGTGCTAAAAAGAGCAGCATCGGCATGCTTAGCACGTCGTTTGGTAGAAATCCACGTGCGCGTTCTGCAAAAAGCACCATTTGCATGCACATCTTGTGGTTTTGCAGAAAACTTCATCCGCGTCTACCAAAAGATGCATGTGCATGCTTAAAACGCGTTTTCGCACAAATGCGTGCGCGGGTGCTAAAAAGAGCAGCATCGGCATGCTTAGCACGTCGTTTGGTAGAAATCCACGAGCGCGTTCTGCAAAAAGCACCATTTGCATGCACATCTTGTGGTTTTGCAGAAAACTTCATCCGCGTCTACCAAAAGATGCATGTGCATGCTTAAAACGCGTTTTCGCACAAATGCGTGCGCGGGTGCTAAAAAGAGCAGCATCGGCATGCTTAGCACGTCGTTTGGTTGAAATCCACGTGCGCGTTCTGCCAAAAGCACCATTTGCATGCACATCTTGTGGTTTTGCAGAAAACTTCATCCGCGTCTACCAAAAGATGCATGTGCATGCTTAAAACGCGTTTTCGCACAAATCCGTGCGCGGGTGCTAAAAAGAGCAGCATCGGCATGCTTAGCACGTCGTTTGGTAGAAATCCACGTGCGCGTTCTGCAAAAAGCACCATTTGCATGCACATCTTGTGGTTTTGCAGAAAACTTCATCCGCGTCTACCAAAAGATGCATGTGCATGCTTAAAACGCGTTTTCGCACAAATGCGTGCGCGGGTGCTAAAAAGAGCAGCATTGGCATGCTTAGCACGTCGTTTGGTAGAAATCCACGTGCGCGTTCTGCCAAAAGCACCATTTGCATGCACTTCTTGTGGTTTTGCAGAAAACTTCATCCGCGTCTACCAAAATATGCATGTGCATGCTTAAAACGCGTTTTCGCACAAATGCGTGCGCGGGTGCTAAAAAGAGCAGCATCGGCATGCTTAGCACGTCGTTTGGTAGAAATCCACGTGCGCGTTCTGCAAAAAGCACCATTTGCATGCACATCTTGTGGTTTTGCAGAAAACTTCATCCGCGTCTACCAAATGATGCATGTGCATGCTTAAAACGCGTTTTCGCACAAATGCGTGCGCGGGTGCTAAAAAGAGCAGCATCGGCATGCTTAGCGCGTCGTTTGGTAGAAATCCACGTGCGCGTTCTGCAAAAAGCACCATTTGCATGCACATCTTGTGGTTTTGCAGAAAACTTCATCCGCGTCTACCAAAAGATGCATGTGCATGCTTCAAACGCGTTTTCGCACAAATGCGTGCGCGGGTGCTAAAAAGAGCAGCATCGGCATGCTTAGCACGTCGTTTGGTAGAAATCCACGTGCGCGTTCTGCCAAAAGCACCATTTGCATGCACATCTTCTGGTTTTGCAGCAAACTTCATCCGCGTCTACCAAAAGATGCATGTGCATGCTTAAAACGCGTTTTCGCACAAATCCGTGCGCGGGTGCTAAAAAGAGCAGCATCGGCATGCTTAGCACGTCGTTTGGTAGAAATCCACGTGCGCGTTCTGCAAAAAGCACCATTTGCATGCACATCTTGTGGTTTTGCAGAAAACTTCATCCGCGTCTACCAAAAGATGCATGTGCATGCTTAAAACGCGTTTTCGCACAAATGCGTGCGCGGGTGCTAAAAAGAGCAGCATCGGCATGCTTAGCACGTCGTTTTGGTAGAAATCCACGTGCGCGTTCTGCCAAAAGCACCATTTGCATGCACATCTTGTGGTTTTGCAGAAAACTTCATCCGCGTCTACCAAAAGATGCATGTGCATGCTTAAAACGCGTTTTCGCACAAATCCGTGCGCGGGTGCTAAAAAGAGCAGCATCGGCATGCTTAGCACGTCGTTTGGTAGAAATCCACGTGCGCGTTCTGCAAAAAGCACCATTTGCATGCACATCTTGTGGTTTTGCAGAAAACTTCATCCGCGTCTACCAAAAGATGCATGTGCATGCTTAAAACGCGTTTTCGCACAAATGCGTGCGCGGGTGCTAAAAATAGCAGCATCGGCATGCTTAGCACGTCGTTTGGTAGAAATCCACGTGCGCGTTCTGCAAAAAGCACCATTTGCATGCACATCTTGTGGTTTTGCAGAAAACATCCGCGTCTACCAAAAGATGCATGTGCATGCTTCAAACGCGTTTTCGCACAAATGCGTGCGCGGGTGCTAAAAAGAGTAGCATCGGCATGCTTAGCACGTCGTTTCGTAGAAATCTACGTGCGCGTTCTGCCAAAAGCACCATTTGCATGCACATATTGTGGTTTTGCAGAAAACTTCATCCGCGTCTACCAAAGATGCATGTGCATGCTTAAAACGCGTTTTCGCACAAATGCGTGCGCGGGTGCTAAAAAGAGCAGCATCGGCATGCTTAGCGCGTCGTTTGGTAGAAATCCACGTGCGCGTTCTGCCAAAAGCACCATTTGCATGCACATCTTGTGGTTTTGCAGCAAACTTCATCCGCGTCTACCAAAAGATGCATGTGCATGCTTAAAACGCGTTTTCGCACAAATCCGTGCGCGGGTGCTAAAAAGAGCAGCATCGGCATGCTTAGCACGTCGTTTGGTAGAAATCCACGTGCGCGTTCTGCAAAAAGCACCATTTGCATGCACATCTTGTGGTTTTGCAGAAAACTTCATCCGCGTCTACCAAAAGATGCATGTGCATGCTTAAAACGCGTTTTCGCACCAATGCGTGCGCGGGTGCTAAAAAGAGCAGCATCGGCATGCTTAGCACGTCGTTTGGTAGAAATCCACGAGCGCGTTCTGCAAAAAGCACCATTTGCATGCACATCTTGTGGTTTTGCAGAAAACTTCATCCGCGTCTACTAAAAGATGCATGTGCATGCTTAAAACGCGTTTTCGCACAAATGCGTGCGCGGGTGCTAAAAATAGCAGCATCGGCATGCTTAGCACGTCGTTTGGTAGAAATCCACGTGCGCGTTCTGCAAAAAGCACCATTTGCATGCACATCTTGTGGTTTTGCAGAAAACTTCATCCGCGTCTACCAAAAGATGCATGTGCATGCTTCAAACGCGTTTTCGCACAAATGCGTGCGCGGGTGCTAAAAAGAGTAGCATCGGCATGCTTAGCACGTCGTTTCGTAGAAATCTACGTGCGCGTTCTGCCAAAAGCACCATTTGCATGCACATCTTGTGGTTTTGCAGAAAACTTCATCCGCGTCAACCAATAGATGCATGTGCATGCTTAAAACGCGTTTTCGCACAAATCCGTGCGCGGGTGCTAAAAAGAGCAGCAACGGCATGCTTAGCACGTCGTTTGGTAGAAATCCACGTGCGCGTTCTGCAAAAAGCACCATTTGCATGCACATCTTGTGGTTTTGCAGAAAACTTCATCCGCGTCTATCAAAAGATGCATGTGCATGCTTAAAACGCGTTTTCGCACAAATGCGTGCGCGGGTGCTAAAAAGAGCAGCATCGGCATGCTTAGCACGTCGTTTGGTAGAAATCCACGTGCGCGTTCTGCCAAAAGCACCATTTGCATGCACATCTTGTGGTTTTGCAGAAAACTTCATCCGCGTCCACCAAAAGATGCATGTGCATGCATAAAACGCGTTTTCGCACAAATCCGTGCGCGGGTGCTAAAAAGAGCAGCATCGGCAAGCTTAGCACGTCGTTTGGTAGAAATCCACGTGCGCGTTCTGCAAAAAGCACCATTTGCATGCACATCTTGTGGTTTTGCAGAAAACTTCATCCGCGTCTACCAAAAGATGCATGTGCATGCTTAAAACGCGTTTTCGCACAAATGCGTGCGCGGGTGCTAAAAAGAGCAGCATCGGCATGCTTAGCACGTCGTTTGGTAGAAATCCACGTGCGCGTTCTGCAAAAAGCACCATTTGCATGCACATTTTGTGGTTTTGCAGAAAACTTCATCCGCGTCTACCAAAAGATGCATGTGCATGCTTAAAACGCGTTCTCGCACAAATCCGTGCGCGGGTGCTAAAAAGAGCAGCATCGGCATGCTTAGCACGTTGTTTGGTAGAAATCCACGTGCGCGTTCTGCAAAAAGCACCATTTGCATGCACATCTTGTGGTTTTGCAGAAAACTTCATCCGCGTCTACCCAAAGATGCATGTGCATGCTTAAAACGCGTTTTCGCACAAATCCGTGCGCGGGTGCTAAAAAGAGCAGCATCGGCATGCTTAGCACGTCGTTTGGTAGAAATCCACGTGCGCGTTCTGCAAAAAGCACCATTTGCATGCACATCTTGTGGTTTTGCAGAAAACTTCATCCGCGTCTACCAAAAGATGCATGTGCATGCTTAAAACGCGTTTTCGCACCAATGCGTGCGCGGGTGCTAAAAAGAGCAGCATCGGCATGCTTAGCACGTCGTTTGGTAGAAATCCACGAGCGCGTTCTGCAAAAAGCACCATTTGCATGCACATCTTGTGGTTTTGCAGAAAACTTCATCCGCGTCTACTAAAAGATGCATGTGCATGCTTAAAACGCGTTTTCGCACAAATGCGTGCGCGGGTGCTAAAAATAGCAGCATCGGCATGCTTAGCACGTCGTTTGGTAGAAATCCACGTGCGCGTTCTGCCAAAAGCACCATTTGCATGCACATCTTGTGGTTTTGCAGAAAACTTCATCCGCGTCTACCAAAAGATGCATGTGCATGCTTAAAACGCGTTCTCGCAGAAATCCGTGCGCGGGTGCTAAAAAGAGCAGCATCGGCATGCTTAGCACGTCGTTTGGTAGAAATCCACGTGCGCGTTCTGCAAAAAGCACCATTTGCATGCACATCTTGTGGTTTTGCAGAAAACTTCATCCGCGTCTACCAAAAGATGCATGTGCATGCTTAAAACGCGTTTTCGCACAAATGCGTGCGCGGGTGCTAAAAAGAGCAGCATCGGCATGCTTAGCACGTCGTTTGGTAGAAATCCACGAGCGCGTTCTGCAAAAAGCACCATTTGCATGCACATCTTGTGGTTTTGCAGAAAACTTCATCCGCGTCTACCAAAAGATGCATGTGCATGCTTAAAACGCGTTTTCGCACAAATGCGTGCGCGGGTGCTAAAAAGAGCAGCATCGGCATGCTTAGCACGTCGTTTGGTTGAAATCCACGTGCGCGTTCTGCCAAAAGCACCATTTGCATGCACATCTTGTGGTTTTGCAGAAAACTTCATCCGCGTCTACCAAAAGATGCATGTGCATGCTTAAAACGCGTTTTCGCACAAATCCGTGCGCGGGTGCTAAAAAGAGCAGCATCGGCATGCTTAGCACGTCGTTTGGTAGAAATCCACGTGCGCGTTCTGCAAAAAGCACCATTTGCATGCACATCTTGTGGTTTTGCAGAAAACTTCATCCGCGTCTACCAAAAGATGCATGTGCATGCTTAAAACGCGTTTTCGCACAAATGCGTGCGCGGGTGCTAAAAAGAGCAGCATTGGCATGCTTAGCACGTCGTTTGGTAGAAATCCACGTGCGCGTTCTGCCAAAAGCACCATTTGCATGCACTTCTTGTGGTTTTGCAGAAAACTTCATCCGCGTCTACCAAAATATGCATGTGCATGCTTAAAACGCGTTTTCGCACAAATGCGTGCGCGGGTGCTAAAAAGAGCAGCATCGGCATGCTTAGCACGTCGTTTGGTAGAAATCCACGTGCGCGTTCTGCAAAAAGCACCATTTGCATGCACATCTTGTGGTTTTGCAGAAAACTTCATCCGCGTCTACCAAATGATGCATGTGCATGCTTAAAACGCGTTTTCGCACAAATGCGTGCGCGGGTGCTAAAAAGAGCAGCATCGGCATGCTTAGCGCGTCGTTTGGTAGAAATCCACGTGCGCGTTCTGCAAAAAGCACCATTTGCATGCACATCTTGTGGTTTTGCAGAAAACTTCATCCGCGTCTACCAAAAGATGCATGTGCATGCTTCAAACGCGTTTTCGCACAAATGCGTGCGCGGGTGCTAAAAAGAGCAGCATCGGCATGCTTAGCACGTCGTTTGGTAGAAATCCACGTGCGCGTTCTGCCAAAAGCACAATTTGCATGCACATCTTCTGGTTTTGCAGCAAACTTCATCCGCGTCTACCAAAAGATGCATGTGCATGCTTAAAACGCGTTTTCGCACAAATCCGTGCGCGGGTGCTAAAAAGAGCAGCATCGGCATGCTTAGCACGTCGTTTGGTAGAAATCCACGTGCGCGTTCTGCAAAAAGCACCATTTGCATGCACATCTTGTGGTTTTGCAGAAAACTTCATCCGCGTCTACCAAAAGATGCATGTGCATGCTTAAAACGCGTTTTCGCACAAATGCGTGCGCGGGTGCTAAAAAGAGCAGCATCGGCATGCTTAGCACGTCGTTTTGGTAGAAATCCACGTGCGCGTTCTCCCAAAAGCACCATTTGCATGCACATCTTGTGGTTTTGCAGAAAACTTCATCCGCGTCTACCAAAAGATGCATGTGCATGCTTAAAACGCGTTTTCGCACAAATCCGTGCGCGGGTGCTAAAAAGAGCAGCATCGGCATGCTTAGCACGTCGTTTGGTAGAAATCCACGTGCGCGTTCTGCAAAAAGCACCATTTGCATGCACATCTTGTGGTTTTGCAGAAAACTTCATCCGCGTCTACCAAAAGATGCATGTGCATGCTTAAAACGCGTTTTCGCACAAATGCGTGCGCGGGTGCTAAAAATAGCAGCATCGGCATGCTTAGCACGTCGTTTGGTAGAAATCCACGTGCGCGTTCTGCAAAAAGCCCCATTTGCATGCACATCTTGTGGTTTTGCAGAAAACTTCATCCGCGTCTACCAAAAGATGCATGTGCATGCTTCAAACGCGTTTTCGCACAAATGCGTGCGCGGGTGCTAAAAAGAGTAGCATCGGCATGCTTAGCACGTCGTTTCGTAGAAATCTACGTGCGCGTTCTGCCAAAAGCACCATTTGCATGCACATCTTGTGGTTTTGCAGAATACTTCATCCGCGTCAACCAATAGATGCATGTGCATGCTTAAAACGCGTTTTCGCACAAATCCGTGCGCGGGTGCTAAAAAGAGCAGCAACGGCATGCTTAGCACGTCGTTTGGTAGAAATCCACGTGCGCGTTCTGCAAAAAGCACCATTTGCATGCACATCTTGTGGTTTTGCAGAAAACTTCATCCGCGTCTATCAAAAGATGCATGTGCATGCTTAAAACGCGTTTTCGCACAAATGCGTGCGCGGGTGCTAAAAAGAGCAGCATCGGCATGCTTAGCACGTCGTTTGGTAGAAATCCACGTGCGCGTTCTGCCAAAAGCACCATTTGCATGCACATCTTGTGGTTTTGCAGAAAACTTCATCCGCGTCTACCAAAAGATGCATGTGCATGCTTAAAACGCGTTTTCGCACAAATCCGTGCGCGGGTGCTAAAAAGAGCAGCATCGGCAAGCTTAGCACGTCGTTTGGTAGAAATCCACGTGCGCGTTCTGCAAAAAGCACCATTTGCATGCACATCTTGTGGTTTTGCAGAAAACTTCATCCGCGTCTACCAAAAGATGCACGTGCATGCCTAAAACGCGTTTTCGCACAAATGCGTGCGCGGGTGCTAAAAAGAGCAGCATCGGCATGCTTAGCACGTCGTTTGGTAGAAATCCACGTGCGCGTTCTGCAAAAAGCACCATTTGCATGCACATTTTGTGGTTTT
The DNA here is from genome assembly GCF_023375885.2 of Dermacentor andersoni. Lineage (NCBI taxonomy): Eukaryota > Metazoa > Arthropoda > Arachnida > Ixodida > Ixodidae > Dermacentor > Dermacentor andersoni. The sequence goes on along the minus strand of NW_027315402.1, from coordinate 5,425 downwards.
GCAGAAAACTTCATCCGCGTCTACCAAAAGATGCATGTGCATGCTTAAAACGCGTTCTCGCACAAATCCGTGCGCGGGTGCTAAAAAGAGCAGCATCGGCATGCTTAGCACGTTGTTTGGTAGAAATCCACGTGCGCGTTCTGCAAAAAGCACCATTTGCATGCACATCTTGTGGTTTTGCAGAAAACTTCATCCGCGTCTACCCAAAGATGCATGTGAATGCTTAAAACGCGTTTTCGCACAAATCCGTGCGCGGGTGCTAAAAAGAGCAGCATCGGCATGCTTAGCACGTCGTTTGGTAGAAATCCACGTGCGCGTTCTGCAAAAAGCACCATTTGCATGCACATCTTGTGGTTTTGCAGAAAACTTCATCCGCGTCTACCAAAAGATGCATGTGCATGCTTAAAACGCGTTTTCGCACAAATGCGTGCGCGGGTGCTAAAAATAGCAGCATCGGCATGCTTAGCACGTCGTTTGGTAGAAATCCACGTGCGCGTTCTGCAAAAAGCACCATTTGCATGCACATCTTGTGGTTTTGCAGAAAACTTCATCCGCGTCTACCAAAAGATGCATGTGCATGCTTCAAACGCGTTTTCGCACAAATGCGTGCGCGGGTGCTAAAAAGAGTAGCATCGGCATGCTTAGCACGTCGTTTGGTAGAAATCTACGTGCGCGTTCTGCCAAAAGCACCATTTGCATGCACATCTTGTGGTTTTGCAGAAAACTTCATCCGCGTCAACCAATAGATGCATGTGCATGCTTAAAACGCGTTTTCGCACAAATCCGTGCGCGGGTGCTAAAAAGAGCAGCAACGGCATGCTTAGCACGTCGTTTGGTAGAAATCGACGTGCGCGTTCTGCAAAAAGCACCATTTGCATGCACATCTTGTGGTTTTGCAGAAAACTTCATCCGCGTCTATCAAAAGATGCATGTGCATGCTTGAAACGCGTTTTCGCACAAATGCGTGCGCGGGTGCTAAAAAGAGCAGCATCGGCATGCTTAGCACGTCGTTTGGTAGAAATCCACGTGCGCGTTCTGCAAAAAGCACCATTTGCATGCACATTTTGTGGTTTTGCAGAAAACTTCATCCGCGTCTACCAAAAGATGCATGTGCATGCTTAAAACGCGTTCTCGCACAAATCCGTGCGCGGGTGCTAAAAAGAGCAGCATCGGCATGCTTAGCACGTTGTTTGGTAGAAATCCACGTGCGCGTTCTGCAAAAAGCACCATTTGCATGCACATCTTGTGGTTTTGCAGAAAACTTCATCCGCGTCTACCCAAAGATGCATGTGCATGCTTAAAACGCGTTTTCGCACAAATCCGTGCGCGGGTGCTAAAAAGAGCAGCATCGGCATGCTTAGCACGTCGTTTGGTAGAAATCCACGTGCGCGTTCTGCAAAAAGCACCATTTGCATGCACATCTTGTGGTTTTGCAGAAAACTTCATCCGCGTCTACCAAAAGATGCATGTGCATGCTTAAAACGCGTTTTCGCACCAATGCGTGCGCGGGTGCTAAAAAGAGCAGCATCGGCATGCTTAGCACGTCGTTTGGTAGAAATCCACGAGCGCGTTCTGCAAAAAGCACCATTTGCATGCACATCTTGTGGTTTTGCAGAAAACTTCATCCGCGTCTACTAAAAGATGCATGTGCATGCTTAAAACGCGTTTTCGCACAAATGCGTGCGCGGGTGCTAAAAATAGCAGCATCGGCATGCTTAGCACGTCGTTTGGTAGAAATCCACGTGCGCGTTCTGCCAAAAGCACCATTTGCATGCACATCTTGTGGTTTTGCAGAAAACTTCATCCGCGTCTACCAAAAGATGCATGTGCATGCTTAAAACGCGTTCTCGCAGAAATCCGTGCGCGGGTGCTAAAAAGAGCAGCATCGGCATGCTTAGCACGTCGTTTGGTAGAAATCCACGTGCGCGTTCTGCAAAAAGCACCATTTGCATGCACATCTTGTGGTTTTGCAGAAAACTTCATCCGCGTCTACCAAAAGATGCATGTGCATGCTTAAAACGCGTTTTCGCACAAATGCGTGCGCGGGTGCTAAAAAGAGCAGCATCGGCATGCTTAGCACGTCGTTTGGTAGAAATCCACGAGCGCGTTCTGCAAAAAGCACCAGTTGCATGCACATCTTGTGGTTTTGCAGAAAACTTCATCCGCGTCTACCAAAAGATGCATGTGCATGCTTAAAACGCGTTTTCGCACAAATGCGTGCGCGGGTGCTAAAAAGAGCAGCATCGGCATGCTTAGCACGTCGTTTGGTTGAAATCCACGTGCGCGTTCTGCCAAAAGCACCATTTGCATGCACATCTTGTGGTTTTGCAGAAAACTTCATCCGCGTCTACCAAAAGATGCATGTGCATGCTTAAAACGCGTTTTCGCACAAATCCGTGCGCGGGTGCTAAAAAGAGCAGCATCGGCATGCTTAGCACGTCGTTTGGTAGAAATCCACGTGCGCGTTCTGCAAAAAGCACCATTTGCATGCACATCTTGTGGTTTTGCAGAAAACTTCATCCGCGTCTACCAAAAGATGCATGTGCATGCTTAAAACGCGTTTTCGCACAAATGCGTGCGCGGGTGCTAAAAAGAGCAGCATTGGCATGCTTAGCACGTCGTTTGGTAGAAATCCACGTGCGCGTTCTGCCAAAAGCACCATTTGCATGCACTTCTTGTGGTTTTGCAGAAAACTTCATCCGCGTCTACCAAAATATGCATGTGCATGCTTAAAACGCGTTTTCGCACAAATGCGTGCGCGGGTGCTAAAAAGAGCAGCATCGGCATGCTTAGCACGTCGTTTGGTAGAAATCCACGTGCGCGTTCTGCAAAAAGCACCATTTGCATGCACATCTTGTGGTTTTGCAGAAAACTTCATCCGCGTCTACCAAATGATGCATGTGCATGCTTAAAACGCGTTTTCGCACAAATGCGTGCGCGGGTGCTAAAAAGAGCAGCATCGGCATGCTTAGCGCGTCGTTTGGTAGAAATCCACGTGCGCGTTCTGCAAAAAGCACCATTTGCATGCACATCTTGTGGTTTTGCAGAAAACTTCATCCGCGTCTACCAAAAGATGCATGTGCATGCTTCAAACGCGTTTTCGCACAAATGCGTGCGCGGGTGCTAAAAAGAGCAGCATCGGCATGCTTAGCACGTCGTTTGGTAGAAATCCACGTGCGCGTTCTGCCAAAAGCACAATTTGCATGCACATCTTCTGGTTTTGCAGCAAACTTCATCCGCGTCTACCAAAAGATGCATGTGCATGCTTAAAACGCGTTTTCGCACAAATCCGTGCGCGGGTGCTAAAAAGAGCAGCATCGGCATGCTTAGCACGTCGTTTGGTAGAAATCCACGTGCGCGTTCTGCAAAAAGCACCATTTGCATGCACATCTTGTGGTTTTGCAGAAAACTTCATCCGCGTCTACCAAAAGATGCATGTGCATGCTTAAAACGCGTTTTCGCACAAATGCGTGCGCGGGTGCTAAAAAGAGCAGCATCGGCATGCTTAGCACGTCGTTTTGGTAGAAATCCACGTGCGCGTTCTGCCAAAAGCACCATTTGCATGCACATCTTGTGGTTTTGCAGAAAACTTCATCCGCGTCTACCAAAAGATGCATGTGCATGCTTAAAACGCGTTTTCGCACAAATCCGTGCGCGGGTGCTAAAAAGAGCAGCATCGGCATGCTTAGCACGTCGTTTGGTAGAAATCCACGTGCGCGTTCTGCAAAAAGCACCATTTGCATGCACATCTTGTGGTTTTGCAGAAAACTTCATCCGCGTCTACCAAAAGATGCATGTGCATGCTTAAAACGCGTTTTCGCACAAATGCGTGCGCGGGTGCTATAAATAGCAGCATCGGCATGCTTAGCACGTCGTTTGGTAGAAATCCACGTGCGCGTTCTGCAAAAAGCCCCATTTGCATGCACATCTTGTGGTTTTGCAGAAAACTTCATCCGCGTCTACCAAAAGATGCATGTGCATGCTTCAAACGCGTTTTCGCACAAATGCGTGCGCGGGTGCTAAAAAGAGTAGCATCGGCATGCTTAGCACGTCGTTTCGTAGAAATCTACGTGCGCGTTCTGCCAAAAGCACCATTTGCATGCACATCTTGTGGTTTTGCAGAAAACTTCATCCGCGTCAACCAATAGATGCATGTGCATGCTTAAAACGCGTTTTCGCACAAATCCGTGCGCGGATGCTAAAAAGAGCAGCAACGGCATGCTTAGCACGTCGTTTGGTAGAAATCCACGTGCGCGTTCTGCAAAAAGCACCATTTGCATGCACATCTTGTGGTTTTGCAGAAAACTTCATCCGCGTCTATCAAAAGATGCATGTGCATGCTTAAAACGCGTTTTCGCACAAATGCGTGCGCGGGTGCTAAAAAGAGCAGCATCGGCATGCTTAGCACGTCGTTTGGTAGAAATCCACGTGCGCGTTCTGCCAAAAGCACCATTTGCATGCACATCTTGTGGTTTTGCAGAAAACTTCATCCGCGTCTACCAAAAGATGCATGTGCATGCTTAAAACGCGTTTTCGCACAAATCCGTGCGCGGGTGCTAAAAGAGCAGCATCGGCAAGCTTAGCACGTCGTTTGGTAGAAATCCACGTGCGCGTTCTGCAAAAAGCACCATTTGCATGCACATCTTGTGGTTTTGCAGAAAACTTCATCCGCGTCTACCAAAAGATGCATGTGCATGCCTAAAACGCGTTTTCGCACAAATGCGTGCGCGGGTGCTAAAAAGAGCAGCATCGGCATGCTTAGCACGTCGTTTGGTAGAAATCCACGTGCGCGTTCTGCAAAAAGCACCATTTGCATGCACATTTTGTGGTTTTGCAGAAAACTTCATCCGCGTCTACCAAAAGATGCATGTGCATGCTTAAAACGCGTTCTCGCACAAATCCGTGCGCGGGTGCTAAAAAGAGCAGCATCGGCATGCTTAGCACGTTGTTTGGTAGAAATCCACGTGCGCGTTCTGCAAAAAGCACCATTTGCATGCACATCTTGTGGTTTTGCAGAAAACTTCATCCGCGTCTACCCAAAGATGCATGTGAATGCTTAAAACGCGTTTTCGCACAAATCCGTGCGCGGGTGCTAAAAAGAGCAGCATCGGCATGCTTAGCACGTCGTTTGGTAGAAATCCACGTGCGCGTTCTGCAAAAAGCACCATTTGCATGCACATCTTGTGGTTTTGCAGAAAACTTCATCCGCGTCTACCAAAAGATGCATGTGCATGCTTAAAACGCGTTTTCGCACAAATGCGTGCGCGGGTGCTAAAAATAGCAGCATCGGCATGCTTAGCACGTCGTTTGGTAGAAATCCACGTGCGCGTTCTGCAAAAAGCACCATTTGCATGCACATCTTGTGGTTTTGCAGAAAACTTCATCCGCGTCTACCAAAAGATGCATGTGATCTGTCTCGCGTGTG